>NC_058413.1:70714246-70840971 GCF_002201575.2 Neomonachus schauinslandi | reverse complement strand
GTTCTTTAACCTGTGTCTGCTCCCTGTTAAATTGCTGAATTAGTGAGAATGAGGAAACATGGATGAGCCAGACAGTTGCAGTGTCAGTTTCATTCTTTACTCAATTACCCATCATTTTAGAGAAGAGGGAATTTGCAATGCTTTGGGCAAATCTGGGATGCCATCTGGGAAAAATAGTCTTGAGGCCACAGAACCAGCCAGGGCTCCCAACAGTGAATACTCAGGCTGGTGAGATATTTCAGAAATTCTTTCCCAATCTTAATTTCTAAGTAGCCTACACCATTTATGATACTTACAGCCCCAAACAAAACTACCACACCTACAAGCCCGTTCAGAACTGAATGAGTATTCTATTGAGTTTTAAAAAAATAAGCAATACTAACAACTAACAGTTCAATACCTCTTTACAATTTACAGACACTTTCACATTGAGATTATCATAATAAATCTCTTGATCTTATAGAAAAAACTTGTAATGCTACAAGTAATAGTAAAAACAGCACAACTAACAACTAAGAAGCAGTTAGTTGCTTTAGGCTTGGCCTCGTACTAAGGACTGGTTATTTACAGAAGTAGAAACAGGCTCAAAGGAGAATAAATATTCTCAAGTTTCCAGAGCTGGAAAGAAGAGGAACGTGGATTTAAACCTAGGCATTCCCTGAGCCCCCAGTTCTGCTATGAACACTGTTATTACATTAAAAACATTTGTTGCAGGGAAACATCTTTCCATGCCACAGAGAAATTTATTGAGTATGAGAGTTTCCAGGAACATTTCCCTATTTCCTGCTGTCTTCATTTAGCAGATCTTTATTCAACAGTCTAGGGATGCAGAGATGAATGGCATCGCTGGGAGGAGGAACACTGGAGCAGGGAGCTGACATGTGAGACCAGCTCAGTGCAGCCCAAGGACGCTGCAGTGGGATAGGAGAGTTCAGTGAGAACAGCCAGAGGACAGACTTGACTCTAGGAGGACTGGGGTGGGAGGAAGCTCGGAAAAGGTTAATAGAGGAGGTGATAGGAGCTGAGTCTGGAATGCAGAAATGTGCAGGCGAGTGAGGGCAAGGGTGTTTCAGGTAAAAGGAGCAGCAAGTGTGAAAGGCATCCACCGAGGACACAGGGCAGTGCATTTAGGATATCCCAAGTAGTTAGGTGTGAACAACAGCACGCTGGGGGCATGATGTGCAGGGAAGGGCAGTCACTGGGAAAGAGGTCCTTTGTGACATGTGTGAACTTTCACCTTTTAGGCAACAAGGAGATATTAAAAGACTTTAAGTAGGCAGATGACATGATTATATTTATTTGAATTTTAGACAGAGGATCACTGAGAGAATACATTTTGGGGGGGCAGGTAAAAGTAAAGAAAAAAACAGTTTTTTGTCTGCAGTGTCAGTTGTTAGCTTTAGATATCATTCCTCTTTGATTCAAACTGATGAAAATGTCATCAAAAGGCCTGACTTAAGGATTTTTTTTTTTTGAGGTCCATCCTATTTCCTTATTTGTTGAATTTTGTTTTTTAACCTTTATCAAACAATTATTGTGTGCCAGGTATTGTGTTGGTGAACACTACGGTTATTTGTATTTTACAGAAAAAGAGATTGAGATGTAGGGAGGTTAAGTAACTTGCCCATCGTTACATAGTCAATCAGTGATAAAGCTAAGTTTTAAACTGTGGGATTGTAGAGTTAGCATTTTTTCAATTATATCATCCTGATGCTGCCTGTGGGTAAGGGCTTGACTTGCATTTCAATTACACTCTGGAGGCTGGAAGAGCACCTACTCCTTAAAATAATCCATCTGTACTTATTACCTGACCACACTTTATATGTGAAACCAACGCCATCTTCTGTGTTTTAATGATCATTTCGAAGATACTGAATCTTTTCTTTCAGCTGCTAGCCAAGGTTGGGCTTTCAGCATTGACCATGTCAATAAAAATGTTGAAAAATATAAACCAGAATGCACATTTTACAGCCGAAAATGTCCTTGGGCAAAGTTACTCCATGATTTCCCGGTACAAACTCTAAGGTACAATGTCTCTAGGTGTTAAATGATAAAAAGCTTCTCTGGCCAAATAATGAGAGAAGCATTGGATTAAACATAGCTGAACAGCTCTTTCCCCTCTTTGAGATTTCTTAGCACATTTAGTGTATAAGAGGGTATTGTGAATCTTTAGAATTCAAGAAGTTAATGTCTTTCAACCCATTCGATCCCCCAATTTTTTTCTCTGACACCAGCACATTTGCCATATGCTGCCCTACATTTGCCCAGCAAGGAAACTGCAATTCCGAAAAGCAAGAGACTTAGACAGTTCTAGACTTCCTGCCTCCCAGAAAATTCTGCCAAGTTATGCTATCAATACTATGCTCACAAGATGCCTCTTTGAGTCCATTTCAGTGTAGACATTTCTTCTCCCCTTGGAGATGGTGCAAGAGGAGAAGTGCTACATCATGACTTCTCTGAAGTAAGCAATTTCCCAAGGAGCCACGAAGCAAGAAGGTAATATCCCAAGAAGAGAGAGAAACTGGTACGTTTTTATATCCCAAACAAGTCAACAGTGCGTGTACTGGGTCCAGCACCTAGAGTCTTGTACTGCACTTTCCAGCCAGAAGCTTCTCAGTAGAGGCTGCTTTGGGCAATCCGCTTTATTCATTCGATTTTTAAAAAATGTTATTCTCTCAGCAAATTTAATCCTCATCCCTGGAATTCTCTATATTTTCTTGTTTTGATGAGAGTGAACAGATGGTCCATTTTGTTGACTTTGTTGACAGCGTTCAGTTGCTTTTCCCAACCCCCACTCACCTTTTTTTTTTTCCCCAGACAGTGCCTGGCTCACTTTGTCTGGCTACTGTCTGACCTGTCAGCTTACACTACCTCAGCTCCCAGCTGTTCTTCTCTTTCATGCTATGGATTGTTCTTTGCATTAGACTCAAACATGGTTTTGCACTTCCAGAGGGCTAATCTGTTTCCACAGCAACTCATAAAATGGGGTAATTTGATGCAAGACCTGCCTAAAACTTTTTTTTTTTTTGCTGAAAGTTTTTACATGTGTGTATAAATACCCATGTGCACTTCCAAAATCAGCACTGCTTTCAGAGAGTCACTTCACAAAACCCTGACCACATTTCCAATTAATAGTAGAGTTCTGTCAGCTTTCTGACTTTTTTAAACAATACATTTTCATTAGGAAATGAAATAGGAAAACCCATTTTCTGAACAATATTTAAACTAAAAGTTATAAGTGGAAAATAAGGATATATAGTGTCTTTCATGTCAATTTGGATACAATCATATTTAACAGATAGTATCCAAAAGCTTTTAACAAGATAGTAAGTAACTGAAAATATGGACTATGGAGAAGTTTCACTAACTTATGTGACTATTTAGTTCCTGTTGCCTGCTTATCTTTAATGTCCAATGTTTTTCCAGCAACATCATTTCCTTCAGGTCACTTAAACAAAAATTTTGAAGTTAGAGAAGTAAGCAAAAATATAATTTCTAATAGACATTAACTGTAGAAAATTCTTTTTTTGTTCAACATTTTACATAGCTTGGAACACAATAGTGCCAGACCAAGATTCTAAAAATTAGGAAACATTTTATGATCTTTTGTGCTTCTTAAGAGCAGAATCTAAATATTATCAACTTATGCTCCTAGCCACTAGCACACTGTCTGGAACAGAGCTAACACTCAATAGATGCTTGGGTTTTGTTTGTTTGTTAATGAAAAAGGAAAATATATTAAAATACATCTTTATAGTAGTAGATGATACGATTATTCACAATCATTCATTTCTCTTTTCCCTGTAGGTGGGGATGCTTCCTGCCCCCAGTGATTTTTGGCTTGGCCATGTGACTAGCTTTGAACAACTGAATGTGAAAGCTTTTAGACACATGGCAATTTTCTACTAGTGGTCTTGTGTTTCTGCTCTCTTCTATGAATCTGAAGGTCCTTCAGCCTGGGTTCTAAGTGAGAACACACGTGGAATAAGTCTATATCCACCTGCAGCCTAGAGCAGAACTGTAGCCTCACAGCCCTCCTGTAAAGTGAGCAAGAAGTAAATGTTCATTATTGCAGGTCATTGAGATTTTAGAATTGATTGTTACTGCAAAAAAAAGAAAGAAGAGCTAATACATAGACCAAACACACTGTGCTATGCTATTATATATTATGTACAATATGAGGTACATGTTATATACATGTATTATACATATAGATTATATATACCTAATCTGTATTTTATATTATATATATATTCCTAATCATAACTCCAGGAAGTATTATTTTCTGTGTCATAGAATAGAAAACTGAGGATTAGGAAGTTAGGCATTTTATCCAGAATCATACAATTCTTAGTAAAGAAGTGAGATCTGAGCACACATCCCTCTGACTTTCCAACCTCTATTTTCTCTTAATATATGGCTCACAACAAGATGTCCATCAACAGATGAATGGATAAAGAAGATGTGGTATATATATACAATGGAATATTATGCAGCCATCAAAAACCCCCGAAATCTTGCCATTTGCAATGACATGGATGGAACTCGAGGGTCTTATGCTAAGCAAAATAAGTCAATCAGAGAAAGACAAGTATCATATGATCTCACTGAGGAATTCTTAATCTCAGGAAACAAACTGAGGGTTGCTAGATTGGTGGGGGTGGCAGGGATGGGGTGGCTGGGTGATAGACATTGGGGAGGGTATGTGCTATGGTGAGTGCTGTGAATTGTGTAAGACTGATGAATCACAGATATGTACCTCTGAAACAAATAATACATTATATGTTAAAAAAAAAGAAGATAGCAGGAAGGGAAAAATGAACGGGGGAAATCGGAGGGGGAGATGAACCAGGAGAGACTATGGACTCTGAGAAACAAACTGAGGGTTCTAGAGGGGAGGGGGTGGGGGGATGAGTTAGCCTGGTGATGGATATTAAAGAGGGCATGTTCTGCATGGAGCACTGGGTGTTATATGCAAACAATGAATCATGGAACACCACATCAAAAACTAATGATGTAATGTATGGTGATTAACATAACATAATAAAATAAAATTTTAAAAAAAATATGGCTCACAAAATACATTTAAAATAGAAATTCAGTTAAAGTCCCTTTTATACTTATATTAAAAATTATTTTCATTATAGAACTAAAATGTACTTTCCATTCACCTAAGTAAAAGCATTTTAATTCAACTTAACAAATATTTATTGAATATTTTCTATGTGTCAGGCAATGCATCAGTTCTTGGGGAAATAAGATAAATCAGACACAGTTCTTGCCACCAAAATGCTTGTCCTGTAGGACAAACTCATAGAACCTTAGATTCTAGTTGTTGATAAACACTAATGACAAAACAATGTGACTGAATTGCCAGCAGTAGACTCTCAAGGTTTTCCCATTTATTATACTATAATGGAGTGATATACTGATCAATTAGTGTTCTTTTCTCTAGCCAAAGGCACAAATTAGACTCACCTTTTACCAAGGGCAGTCTGGGTAAGCAGCTATGATAGCCACCAATTCTTAGACCTAAATGGATGGAGAATGTATTTTAAATAACCAAGATAAGTGCCATACTTAGGATAATTTCCTCATAGACAAGAGTTACTCAGCCAGACTTGTTTCTGGATCAATAAAATTGCTTTTTCCTATATTATTCACCTTATTCCATCCTAATAACAATAGCTGTTTATTGAGCACTGGTATGCCTACCTGGTCTGAGCTAATTGTTGAGTACGTACTCAGGGACATATATTTGGCAGAGGTATGCCAAACAAAAAGAAAGGAGTTTAGTGCTTAAGGGAATTGGCTGAGTCAGATAGGACTAAAATGAAATCTAGGTCATGCCACTTATTTTTATGGGACTCTGGACAGATTACTCTCCTTTACTTAGTTTCTTCAGGTATAAAAGAAATATAATCTCTGCTATGCAAGATAGCTGTGAGGACTGAGTAAGATTTATCATCGGCAAAGCAGGTAGCATAGTGCCTGGCACATACTCAGTATTCAAAGATGAGCCATTACTATAAGTGAAATGCTGAATTGAAAGCACTTAAAGGGCCAACATGAATGATAGCTACTGTATGTGAGGGGATTAACCTTAGTATGTGTAAACATGTTCAGCTGTGGCCTCTTCAAGTGCTGGGACACACCAAAGTTTTGTAGGCTAAGAGCAGTGTGGGGAGTCCATTGGCACCTTATGAATGCTTATAATACGGTCTCTAGCCAGCAGTATCTCCTGCCACCAAGTTTCCAGTTCTTTGGCTGCTACCTCATCATCAGCCAAGAACCACATTCCTGTTCTTGTTCCACCTCTGTGAGATTGCCTTGAAAAATCAGTGGGGTAACACAGGGCAGATGGGAAAGGTATTCTGGCTCCAATTAATTAAGCCAAAAAGAAGACAGAGACCAAATGTGGAAAACCTCAGGTTAGAAGGAAAAAATTGTCATTAAGCGATTAGCATCAAAAAAGATTTAAAATAAAAACCATCTTGCCTCCTAAACGCGTTCTAACTTCTAAAATACAAAAGGGAATACAGGAGTGACTTTTTGTAATCCGGTCATCATTGTTCAACGAAGCTGACTTTCCTTCCCTGGATAAGTACCTACTCAGCCAGCAGGCATCCAAGTAGCCTTCTTTTCTCCCTCCTCCTTATTGCTACAGAGCCGAATGGCTCCGTGCAGAAGGGCTGGACTGCCAAAGACGGATCTCGTTAGTGTAATTTGGAGGTCTGAGCCGAAATAGCATCTTCCTTAATTAAAATAAAACTGAAACTCTCCAAAGTTGGCACTGTCTTTGGGCAAAATGAGGATGGGGACAGCATGGCATGGAACTGTTCTACTTGGATCACTTATGAACCCAAACCCTTTTCATATATTCCCCATGGCCTAATTGTTAAAATGGGGGTAGGGCTGAGAATTTTTTTTTTAATAAAAAAAGGATATTATTTAGAGTGGCTTTAGTAGCAAGAAATGGAAACTTTCTACTCAAAGTGACTTTAAATTATGGGACTATATCAAGAAATGCAGAGGAAGGCAGATCTTACCGCACCATATGATCAGAGATTCAGTGATGCCATCAAGTTTCAATTTCTCTGTTCCACCATCCTCTGAAGTTTAGTGTCAGTTAGAGTGACAAGATAACTGCAATTTCAGAAGTCATTTCCATGCATGAGGATGTGCAAGGGAACTAGAGAACTACCTTTTCATGTGTTCCTTTTAAGAGAAAGGGAGTCTTTCCCAGAAGCCCTCAGACTTCTCCTTGTGTCTCATTGGCCAGCACTGCATCACATGGCTACCCAAGCACCAATCACAGGTAACAAAATTGAGACTCTCTGTAATTATTTTGGACCAGAGATTGTCCTGAAGCACAAGGCAGTGTGAAATAGGTTAGGTTATGGAACAGAACAGAGTTTTGCCAGGAAGGCAGAAAGAAGGTGGGGAATGAATATTGCCTAGGCAGAGTTAAAATGTAAAAATTTTAAAAATTTAGGAAATAACCAAAGACAATAAATACAGAGTGTCAGAAGTCTGGAAAATGTGACAGACATGGCATGTTAATGTTATAACTTGTTTTCTTGAGCCTGAAGTGTCTGCACCATCCATGTGAAAAATCTTCTCTATGTCTCTACCTAGGAAGAGAGACAGCTGAACTTCACCTAACAAATACCATCTTAAAACATACCACTTAGGAGACCTCTTCTAATCATTTAGACCAGGAATGTCCCTGATTGGTTTTTTTATATATGCCAAGTGTAATAAATATGAGGTAGTCGTTTGAGCCATTGTATGAAATAAGATTTTTGAACCCATCTCTGAACTCAGAGGGAAAGTACGCATGTTAGATTAATTGTGTCTTCCAAAGGCTGCAAAGATTTAAATGAGGCATCATGTGCCAGGTATTTGCCATTGCTTGATAAATTCTTGGTCTATATCTGAATCAAGAAAAGTGGAAAATTCACCGGTCCTCATGGTTCCTATTTCCTACCTGATGACCCACCTCTTACCAGATGATTGACATTGGGAAATGACCTTTCTGTCCAGGAAATCCCACTCATAATGATGCAGACCAATCCTTGCAGGTCTCCACAGTACATTAGTCACCATAACATAACTATTCATACAACAAGATACAAATGAAAAGTAAGAAGGTTGTCTTTTTTTTTTTAAGATTTTATTTATTTATTTTTATTTAAATTCAATAGACCAACATATTAGTTTCAGATGTAGTGTTCAGTAATTCATCAGTTGCTTATAACACCCAGTGCTTATCATATCACGTGCCCTCCTTAATGCCCATCACCAGTTGCCCCATCCCTCCACTCACCTCCCCTTCCACAACCTGTTTGTTTCCTGGAGTCAAGAGTCATTCATGGTTTGTCTCCCTCTCTGATTTTTTCCCATTGAGTTTTCCCTCCCTTCCCCTATGATCCCCTGCACTATTTCTTATGTTCCACATATGAGTGAAACCATATGATAATTGAGATGTGGTTTATATACACAATGGAATATTACTCAGCCATCAGAAAGGATGAATACTTACCATTTATATTGATGTGGATGGAACTGGAGGGGATTATGCTAAGTGAAATAAGTCAATGGGAGAAAAACAGTTAAAGATTTTATTTATTTGAGAGAGAGAGAGCCTGATAAGGAGAGCACGAGCAGCAGGGGAGGGACAGAGGGAGAGGGAGAAGCAGACTCCCCACTGAACAGGGAGCCTGACACCGGGCTTGATCCCAGGACCCTGAGATCATGATCTAAGCCAAAGGCAGAGGCTTAACTGACTGAGCCATCCAGGTGCCCCAAAAGAAGGTTGTCTTTTTATTACAGACACACCTGAGGAGGTTTCTTCTGCTTCAACATAATTTCTTCTTAATCTTTTCATGTTTGCTGTATATATGATGTCCCCAGGTACCCAGTGGTAGAAATAAAGAAAAGCATTTCTATTCTTCTACTCCTTCCTACTTCTCATATTTTCGTTCTGGAATTTTTTTTAACTATTTAAGTTTGGTTCAATTATATAAAGTTAGGACCAAGATTATTAGGGAAAAAAAGAAACAAAAAAAGAAAAAAATCTGCCAGACTGTTTCTCAGAGTGATTTAACTATTTTATATTCCCATGGTCAGTGTGTGAGAGTTTCAGTTGCTCCACGTCCTTGCCAACAATTGATATGATCAGTCTTTTAAATTTTTGCCTTTCTTGTGGATCTGTCCTACTATCTTATTGTGGTCTTAATTTACATTTCTCAAAATAACGTTTATGTGCTTACTTGCCATCCATATATCTTCTTTGGTGAAGGATCTCTTCAAATTTCTTGTTATTTAATGGCAGGAGTTTAGTATGTATTCTAGATACAAGTCTTTGTTGGTATATGTTTCAAACGTATTTCCTATAACCACTGAGTTGCATTCTCATTGTTATGACAGTATCTTTCGAAAACCAAAGTTTTAAAATTTTGATGAAGTCTAATTTATTGATTTTTTTCTATTATAGTTTAAGCTTTTTGTGCCCCATTTAAGAAACTTCTGCAAAACCAATATCCCTATTCTATTCCTCACATAATTTTAGCTCTTACGTTTAAGTCTATGATTTATTTCCCATTAATTTTTATAAATGATACATTTTTTATTATGTTATGTTATTCACCATACATTAGATCACTAGTTTTTGATGTAGTGTTCCATGATTCATTATTTGTGTATAACAACCAGTGCTTCATGCAGAACATGCCCTCTTTAATACCCATCACCAGACTAAACCATCCTCCCAACTTCTCCCCTCTAGAACCCGCAGTTTGTTTCTCAGACTCCATCATCTCTCATGGTTCATCTCCCCATCCGATTTCCTCCCCTTCATTTTTCCCCTCCTGTTATCTTCTTCTTCTTTTTTTTTTCTCTAACATATAATGTATTATTTGTTTCAGAGGTACAGATCTGTGATTCAACAGTCTTGCACAATTCACAGCGCTCACAATAGCACATACCCTCCCCAATGTCTATCACCCAGCTGCCCCATCTATCCCAACCCCCACCATTCCAGCAATCCTCAGTTTGTTTCCTGAGATTAAGAATTCCTCATATCAGTGAGGTCATATGATACATGTCTTTCTCTGATTGATTTATTTCACTGAGCATAACACTCTCCAGTTCCATCCATGTCATTGCAAATGGAACGATGTCATTCCTTTTGATGGCTGCATAATATACCATTGTATATATGTACCACCTCTTCTTTATCCATTCATCTGTCGATGGACATCCTGACTCTTTCCACAGTTTGGCTATTATGGACATTGCTGCTATAAACATTGGGGTGCATGTACCCCTTTGGATCCCTACATTTGTATCTTTGGGGTAGATACCCAGTAGTGCAATTGCTGGATTGTATGGTAGCTCTATTTTCAACTTTTTGAAGAACCTCCATACTGTTTTCCAGAGTGGCTGCACCAGCTTGCATTCCCACCAACACTGTAGGAGGGTTCCCCTTTCTCCACATCCCCGCCAACATCTGTCGTTTCCTGACTTGTTCATTTTAGCCATTCTGACTGGTGTGAGGTGGTATCTCATTGAGGTTTTGATTTGGATTTCCCTGATGCCGAGGGATGTTGAGCACTTTTTCATGTGTCTGTTGGCCATTTAGATGTCTTCTTTGGAAAAATATCTGTTCATGTCTTCAGCCCATTTGTTGATTGGATCATTTGTTCTTTGCATGTTGACTCTGATAAGTTCTTTATAGATTTTGGATACTAGCCCTTTATCTGATATATCATTTGCAAATATCTTCTCCCATTCTGTCAGTTGTCTTTTGGTTTTGTTGACTGTTTCCTTTGCTGTGAAAAAGTTTTAATCTTGATGAGGTCCCAATAGTTCATTTTTGCCCTTGTTTCCCTTGCCTTTGGCGATGTTTCTAGGAAGAAGTTGCTTCGGCTGAGGTCAAAGAGGTTGCTGCCTGTGTTCTCCTTTAGGATTTTGATGGACTCCTGTCTCACATTTAGGTCTTTCAACCATTTTGAGTCAGTTTTTGTGTGTGGTGTAAGGAAATGGTCCAGTTTCATTCTTCTGCATGCAACTATCGAATTTTCCCAACACCATTTGTTGAAGAGACTGTCTTTTTGCCATTGGACATTCTTTCCTGCTTTGTCGAAGATGAGTTGACCATAGAGTTGAGGGTCCATTTCTGGGCTCTCTATTCTGTTCCATTGATCTATGTGTCTGTTTTTATGCCAGTACCATACTATCTTGATGATGACAGCTTTGTAATAGAGCTTGAAGTCTGGAATTGTGATGCCGCCACCTTTGCTTTTCTTTTTCCACATTCCTCTGGCTATTCAGGGTCTTTTCTGGTTCCATACAAATTTTAGGATTATTTGTTCCATTTCTTCCATTCAATGTCCACAATAGCCAGGTATCCATTTTTTTTTTTTTTTAACAAGATTGGATTTTAATGCTCCGACAATTCCTACTTCTTCACTGTCACAATAATCTGGGTAGAGGCCAAAGCTGAAACCAATTTATATATGTAAGAATAAAGCAAAGCAGGTCTTCTGGACTTGGCTTCACAGCCCTAGTCAGGTCCTTGTTTGCAGAGGGAGCCTGAGGGCCAGTTCAGTCAGATGACCCATATCTGGTTGTTTGCTTCACTTCTTGATGTATTCCAGAGTTTTCACCATGGTCCTCGTATCTGCACAGCCATGTCTCTGTGCCAGGTGCCACAGGTTGACGGAGAGCTGGTGGAGTCTGTTGTTGTGCAGGTCTCCATGTGCCAAGATACTATTAAAGAAGGAAAGGCCCAGGGAGCTTTGGTGCTTCAGAGCCTCATCCTTGGCCAAGGTTTTCAGGTGCTCCAGGATCTGAGCCATCACCCTCTCACACAGCTTGTTGTTTTCAGCCAGAAACATGGCGTCTCCCCCATATAGGCTGTCGTTGGAGTCAACTTTGTCTATGTGGTAGAGGTAGGTCTCCTGGCTCATGGCGGAGAGGAGGTGCAGGATGCACGTGTAGATGCAGATTTTATCGTCATCTATTTTTTGGTATTTTGGTATATGGTATTTTGATGGGGATTGCATTGAATGTGTAGATTGCTCTAGGTAGCATTGACATCTTCACAATATTTGTTCTCCCAATCCATAAGCATGGAACATTTTTCCATTTCTTTGTGTGTTCCTCAATTTCTTTCATGAGTATTTTATAGTTTTCTGAGTACAGATTCTTTACCTCTTTGGTTAGATTTATTCCTAGGTATCTTATGGTTTTGGGTGCAATTGTAAAGGGGGTTGACTCCTTAATTTCTCTTTCCTCTGTCTTGTTGTTGGTGTATAGGAATGCCACTGATTTCTGTGCATTGATTTTATATCCTGCCACTTTACTAAATTCCTCTATGAGTTCTAGCAGTTTTGGGGTGGAGTCTTTTGGGTTTTCCACATAAAGTATCATATCATCTGCCAACAGTGAGAGTTTGACTTCTTCTTTGCTGATTTGGATGCCTTTTATTTCTTTTTGTTGTTGATTGTGTGGCTAGGACTTCTAAGACTATGTTGAATAGCAGTGGTGATAGTGGACATCCCTGCCATGTTCCTAACCTTAGGGGGAAAGCTCTCAGTTTTTCCACATTGAGAATGATATTCACTGTGGATTTTTCATAGATGGCTTTTATGATCTTGAGGCATGGACCCTCTATCCCTATACTCTGATGAGTTTAGATCAAGAAAAGATGCTGTACTTTGTCAAATGCTTTTTCTGCATCTATTGAGAGGATCATATGGTTCTTGTTCTTTCTTTTATTAATGTATTGTATCACATTGATTGATTTGCAGATGTTGAAACAACCTTGCAGCCCAGGGATAAATCCCACTTGGTCATGGTGAATAATCCTTTTAATGTACTGTTGGATCCTATTGGCTAATATTTTGGTGAGAATTTTTGCATCCATGTTCATCAAGGATATTGGTCTGTCATTCTCCTTTTTGATGGGGTCTTTGTCTGGTTTTGGGATCAAGGTAATGCTGGCCTCATAAAATGAGTTTGGAAGTTTTCCTTCCATTTCTATTTTTTGGAACAGTTTCAGAAGAATAGGTATTAATTCTTCTTGAAATGTTTGGTAGAATTCCCCTGGGAAGCCATCTGGCCCTGGGCTTTTGTTTTTTGGGAGATTTTTGATGACTGCTTCAATTTCCTTAGTGGTTACAGGTCTGTTCAGGTTTTCTATTTCTTCCTGATCCAGTTTTGGTAGTTGATACATCTCTAGGAATGCATCCATTTCTTCCAGATTATCTAATTTGCTCACATAGAGTTGCTCATAATATGTTCTTATAATTGTTTGTATTTCTTTGGTGTTGGTTGTGATCTCTCCTCTTTCATTCATGATTTTGTTGATTTGGGTAATTTCTCTTCTTTTTGATAAGTCTGGCCAAGGGTTTATCAATCTTGTTAATCTTTCAAGAACCAGCTCCTAGTTGGCAAAGCTTGTATTGCTATATACTTTCCTCTTAGGACTTTCCTTTGCTGCATCCCAAAGATTTTGAACAGTTGTGTTTCATTTTCATTTGTGTCCATGAATTTTTTTAATTCTTCTTTAATTTCCTGGTTGACCCATTCATTCTTTAGTAGGATGCTCTTTAGCCTCCATGTATTTGAGTTCTTTCTGACTTTCCTCTTATGACTGAGTTCTAGTTTCAAAGCATTATGGTCTGAAAATAGGCAGGGAATGATCCCAATCTTTTGGTACCAGTTGAGACCTGATTTGTGACCTAGGATGTGATCTATTCTGGAGAATGTTCCATGGACACTAGAGAAGAATGTGTATTCTCTTGCTTTGGGATGGAATGTTCTGAATATATCTGTGAAGTCCATTTGGTCCAGTGTGTCATTTAAAGTCTTTATTTCCTTGTTTAACTTTTGCTTATGTGATCTGTCCATTTCAGTGAGTGGGTGTTAAAGTCCCCCACTATTATTGTATTGTTGTCGATGTGTTTCTTTGAGCTTGTTATTAACTGCCTTATATAATTGGCTGCTCCCATGTTAGGGGCATAGATATTTACAATTGTTAGATCTTCTTGTTGGATAGACCCTTTAAGTAGGATATAGTGTCCTTCCTCATCTTTTATTATAGTCTTTGGTTTAAGATCTAATTTGTCTGATAGAAGGATTGCCACCCCAGCTTTCTTTTGGTGTCCATTAGCATGATAAATGGTTTTCCACCCCTTCACTTTCAATCTGGGGGTGTCTTTGGGTCTAAAATGAGTCTCTTGCTGACAGCATATCGATGGGTCTTGTTTTTTTATCCAATCTGATAGCCTGTGTCTTTTGATTGGGGCATTTAGCCCATTTACATTCAGGGTAACCATTGAAAGACATGAATTTAGTGCCATTGTATTGCCTGTAAGGTGACTGTTACTGTATATTGTCTGTGTTCCTTTCTGGTCTATGTTGCTTTTAGGCTCTCTCTTTGCTTAGAGGACCCCTTTCAAGATTTCTTGTAGGGCTGGTTTTGTGTTTGCAAATTCCTTTAGTTTTTGTTTGTCCTGGAAGCTTTTTATCTCTCCTTCTATTTTCAGTGACAGCCTAGCTGGGTATAGAATTCTTGGCTGCAAATTTTTCTCATTTAGTGCTCTGAATATATCATGCCAGTCCTTTCTGGCCTTCCAGGTCTCTGTGGATAGTTCTGTTGCCAATCTAATGTTTCCACCATTGTAGGTTACATACCTCTTCTCCCGAGCTGCTTTCAGGATTTTCTCTTTGTCTCTGAGACTTGTAAGTTTTACTATTAGATGTCGGGGTGTTGACCTATTTTTATGGATTTTGAGAGGGGTTCTCTGTGCCTCCTGGATTTTGATGCCTGTTTCCTTCCCCAAATTAGGGAAGTTCTCTGCTATAATTTCCTCCATTATACCTTCTGCCCCTCTCTCTCTTTCTTCTTCTTCTGGGATCCCAATTATTCTTTTTTTTTTTAAGATTTAATTTATTTATTTGACAGAGAGAGACAGCGAGAGAGGGAACACAAGCAGAGGGAGCGGGAGAGGGAGAAGCAGGCTTCCTGCTGAGCAGGGAGCCCTATGTGGGGCTCCATCCCAGGACCCTGGGATCATGACCTGAGCCGAAGGCAGACACTTAATGACTGAGCCACCCAGGCGCCCCTGGGATCCCAATTATTCTGATGTTGTTTTATCTTATGGTATTTCTTATCTCTCAAATTCTGCCCTCGTGATCCAGTAGTTAAGTTTATCTCTATTTTTTCAGGTTTTTTATTTTCCATCATTTGGTCTTCTATATCACTAATTCTCTCTTCTGCCTCATTTATCCTAGGAGTTATAGCCTCCATTTTTTATTGCACCTCATTAATAGCCTTTTTGATTTCGACTTGGTTGGATTTTAGTTCTTTTATTTCTCCAGAAAGGGTTTCTCTAATAACTTCCATGCTTTTTTCAAGCCCAGCTAGTATCTTTAAAATCATCATTTTTAACTCTAGTTCCAACATCGCACTAATGTCCGTCTTGATTAGGTCCCTGGCAGCCGGTACTGCCTCTTGTTCTTTTTGTTGAGGTGATTTTTTCCATCTTGTCATTTTGTCTAGAGGAGAATAGATGAATGAGAGAACAAAATGCTAACAGGGTAACAACATCCCAAGAAAATATACACTAAACAAATCAGAAAAGACCTGAAACCGGGGGAAAAGAAAGGGAAGGAAAAAGAAAAGAAAAAGAAAAGAAAAAAGAAAAAAAAGATAAAAAACAAACAAAAACAAAATAAAACAAAAAAACCAGAATGTGATCAAATATGATCAGGCTGATGCATAGATCACTGCCACACCCTAGATTTTGGGCATATTTTGGTCTGTTAGAAGGAAGTGCCTCCCAAAATTTTAAAGAAAGAAAAACGTATATATGTACAAAAATAAGGGTTAATTTGATGAAGGGATGGAATATGACTGTAAAGACGAAAATTATAAAAGATTTTATAAAGGGAATTGATAAGAAGTTGGTTGAAAAAAGAAAGAGGATAAAAAAAAGGGGGAGAGAATGTGATCAGGTAGGAGACTAGAACAAAGCCATACACCAGAGATTTAGGGTATATTTTAATCTGTTAGAAGGAACTGTATCTCAAAATTTTAAAGAGAGATCAACTTATATATATATATACCTAAAATAAGGGTAACTACTATGAAGGGATAGAATAGGACTCTAAAAATGAAAAATAAAAATATTTTTTAAAAAAGGGATTGATAAGATGTTGGTTAAAAAAGGGAAAAAGAAAAATTCAAAACAAGAAAAAAGAAAAGAAAAAACAGTTAAAAAAATAACTTTGAAAGACTAAAGAATCATGGTAAAAAAGCCATGGATTCTATGTGCATTATTCCTTTAGCACTGGAGTTCTGCCATTCTCATTGATCAGTAAACTTGGTCTTGGCGGGCTCTTCTCGCTGATCTTCTGGGGGAGTGGCCTGTTGCTGTGGTTCCCAAATGTCTTTGCCGGAGGCGGAATTTCCCTGCCCTTGCTCGTCCGGGCTAAGTAATCTGCTCAGGTTTGCTCTCGGGAGCTTTTGTTCCCTGCAAGCTTTCCGTTCAGCTTTGGAGGTGGAGAGTGAAAATGGCGGCCTCCCAATCTCCTCCCTGGAGGAGCCAAGAACTTGGGGCTCCACTCCTCAGTGCACCCCCAGAGAAAAGCAATCACTCCCATCTCCCTGGTCTCCAGCTTCAATCCGTGCTCACCCGGCCTGTGACCAAGCATCTCTACATCTGGCCCATGACCCCATCTGGAGTCTCCAAACGCAGCAGATCCCTATGGTGTGCTCCCGCACCACTCCTCCTGGGGGAGGAAGGGGAGTCTCCCCGGATCTGCAGCTTTTTGGGTCCCTGCTGGAAGAGCAGTGGCCCAACTGTGCCGTGGGTCATGGTTAATGGCAACCCAGAGCTGAGAGCCGGCTTCTTGGCTCCATTTCTGCAGCCGGCTTCCCTGCTCTGATACCTGGGAGCTCTGCCTCACTCAGGCACCCCCTGTCTTTCTGTGACCCCTAAGACCACACTGTCCCAGCGAGGGTTCCACCCCCCCGCTTAGCCACTGCAGTGACATCCCTCAGTGGAGCAGACTTCTAAATGTTCCGATTTTGTGCTCCGCAGCTCTATCACTTGCCAGAAGCGGGCAGTGGAGGCCCCCTCCCCCGCCGTCTATCCTCCCGAATATCACCTGGGATTCACTTCTCCGCACGTCCTACCTTCCAGAAAGTGGTCGCTTTTCTGTTCAGAGAGTTGTTGCTATTCTTTTCTTCGATCTCCTGTTGAGTTCGTAGGTGTTCAGAATGGTTTGATCCCTATCCAGCTGAATTCCTGAGACCAGATGAAATCCAGGTCTCCTACTCCTCTGCCATCTTGCTCTGCCAATTTTTATAAATGATAAAAGGTAAGGGTTAAGGTATATTTTTTATCACCATTTGCTGAAAATATTATCCTTTCCCCATTTAACTTCATTGGCATCTTTGTCAATGATCATAACTATATATATGTGGGTATAATTTAGTTCTGTTCCATTGGTCTATTTGCCTATCTTCAGACCACTAGCACACTGTCTTATGTAGCTTTATAATAAATCTTAAAATCAGCTATTATAATTTTCCAACAAATTTAAAAAAAAATCATTTTGGATATAGTAGGTCCTTTGCTTTTCATATAAAATTTAAAATCAGTTTCTAAGAAAAACTCTGCTGAGTTCATGATTTTCTTTATCCTCTTTAATGTACAGACACTAGTTATATTGATTAGAGTTACAACAACTGTTTTATTGGCTTTATCTACCAATTTTATCATGTGTCATTTCCGTTCCTGGTTCTATTGATGTTTATCCCCTTCATTGTGCATTTTGCTTCTTCTTTACATGGCTAATAATTTTTTTTAATTTAATAATTTTTTTGGAATGAAGTTCTGAATTTTACCTTGGATATTTTTGCATTTCTATAAATATTCTTGATCTTATTCTGGAATGCAATTAAATTACTTGGAAACAGTTTGGTTCCTTTATGGCTTGCTCTTAAGCCTTTTTAGGCAGGATCAGAGAAATCTTTAATCTAGGGCTATTTTCCCCCCTACTGAGTACCCTACCCATGTACCACAAGGTTTTTTCCACTCTAACTGATGAGAACACAACCAACTCCAAACCTTTTTTGAACCCTAGGGATTATTTCACCTGCTTCTTCTTGGTGGTTCTTTACCTGGCCTCAGGTGCTCAGCTGAAGATGTGCGAGGAACTTTGCAATCTTTGAATTTCCCACCATCCTGCTCTCTTTCTAGCTTTCACCTATCCATATACCTCTGTCCTCTCTGATACTCTGCCCTATAAATTCTAGTCACCTTGGCCTTGCTGAATTCTCACTTCTACCTCTAAATCAGGAATTCTAGGCTCTGTTTGGCTTCTCTCCCCTTGCACTGCAACCTGGAAACTCTCTTCAGTCAGTAAGTGGGAAGTAGTAATTTAGTTACTATGTTTCCTTTCTCTAAAGTATCACTGTCCTGAACTACCTGTTGTCTGAAATCTGAAAATTATTCTTTCATATATTTTGTATGGTTTTTAGTTTTTTCAGGTGAGAAGGTAAATCTGGTCCTTGTTATTCCCTCATCGCTAAAAAAGAAAGTTTGGTTTTTAGATTTTTTGATTCAGTACTTTCTCAGCTTCATTAAGATAGATATTAATTTACCCAATTTATGGAGTTTTTAATAGGCTTCATTATTGTCAGGGACTTAATCATACCTGATTTGCAAGTTGAGCAAGTTATCATGAGCTTTTAGATTGAGATTCACTGTTGATAATTGATTGAAACTGGTTAGTGCAGATTAATAATGAGAATAGCACTGATAATATTAAGATCAGAATTAAATTAAATTGGTACTAATTAGAATTTATATTTTATATTTTTTTAGT
This sequence comes from Neomonachus schauinslandi, assembly GCF_002201575.2. Classification (NCBI taxonomy): domain Eukaryota; kingdom Metazoa; phylum Chordata; class Mammalia; order Carnivora; family Phocidae; genus Neomonachus; species Neomonachus schauinslandi. The sequence continues at coordinate 70,822,062 of NC_058413.1, read as the reverse complement.
TAAGAAAAAAAAAAACCTTATGAATTTTACTAGCAGTGTGTTTGTGAATATTTGTGTCAAAGAGGGCTAATGCAGTGATGTTAAGTTAGATAGCAAAGCAAAAACTCATCACCCCGATTTTCCAGAACTGGAGTCTTAGAGTAATTATCTTTTGGAAAAAATAATAAATACTATCCTAAATCCTGCCAGCGCTAAGAATATATGAAGCTTTAATTAAAAATAATGTTTCTTCAAGTTTAAAAGTAAGAAGTTGTCCTGTGGTTAATACTTTGGGTCATATTGTTGGTCACTGTGGTGGATTGTTTGTCAGAAGAGCCCCGATTTGTTAACATATTCCTCTCTCCATGCCTCTGAGCACTGCTTTCTCACACTAACTTGGGCACTGACTGTGTGCCTTGATTTAACCAGTGGACATTTGCAAATGTGATGTAAGTAGAAATTTGAAAAGTACTTGCACATTGGTTCTTGCTTTCTTCCTCCATTTGAATCATACTGCCACTCTGTTTGTAAATTTGGAATAGCCTACTGGGCATTGATAGACCACATTAAGGAAAATGAGGGACCCCATATGACTTGATAGCTGGTTCTAGTGAATCCTGGCTGAGGTCAATTGTGGAGGCCCAAATCAGCTGAGCCTAGCCTAAATTGCATTCTATAGGATTGTGTGCTGAACATTTGGTGGTTCTTTAAACCACTAACTTTTGGTGTGAATTTTTTTACAGCAAAGCTAACTGATATACTTTCTTAGCTGGTGTGACATCAAGTGAGAAAGGAAAGATTCCCCTTCTTCCCATGTTTAGCACAAATAGTATTGGAATTATGTCTTAGTTTGTTAGGACTGCTATAACAAAAATACCATAGACTGGTGACTTAACATTTATTCCTCATAGTTCCAGAGGCCAGAAAGTACAAAATTTGGTGTCTGGAGAGGGCTTACATCCTGGTTCACAGACAGCTGGCTTCTCCCTGTGTCCTCACATGGCAGAAGGGGCAAGGGAGCTCTCTGGGGTCCCTTTTATAAGGGCATTGATCCCATTTATGATCCACGCCCATGACCTAATCACCTGCAGAAAGCTACCTCCAAATACCATCATACTGTGGACTAGGTTTCAGCACATGAATTTTTGGAGGAGAACATAAACATTCCGTCTATAGCAAAGTAGTTGGGTGCATCTGGTTGAGTTGCAGCTTTTACATTAGTAAAAGGCTGCTCAAAGGTAACCTATGTTTTGGTGCCTTCTCTAAAATACAGGGAAATGGGGTTGGGCATTGTGTTTCAGTGCATTATAGTACAGTGTTCTTTTGAATATGCTCTTTCCTTGACACCTAACTATTCCACATTGATGCCAGTAAAAAACCCTAAATCTGGATTAGCTATTTCTCCACTGAAAACCTCTTTGTGGCTTCCAATGCAAAATCTAATAGGTCATTGATGTGAAAATTTGTTTCTTGTGCCCACAGCATCCATTTTTACTTTTTGTCTGTTGAATAGTACCCTGAATTTTCCAGTCATGAGATTTGGAAAGGAACAACCTATGCTTGGCTCTGAGAATGAGTTTTGATTGGCTTAAGCTAATTACCATGTCCACAAATCCCTGCCACATTGACTGGCTCAAGGATGCGCATGTGTGCCAAGTCAAGATGTAGCCAAAAGGACTCAATTTTATGACTTGAGCTGAGCTGTTAAAGGCAGACTTTCTCTTATTGTCCACTAGCCATAAGCCAGTAAGCATGGAACCATAAAGCAAGGCCACTAAAAGGAGCCAACCTATAGGATCAGAGCTCAGAAAAGAGAGAGGGAAACTAGATGTGGTCACTTCGTTTTTAACTCCAGATGCACCATCATCTTAAACTGCGTTGACCATGGGCTAGTCCCTAAAGTGAATCAGTTTCCCCTCCCTCACTCCCTCCTTCTCTCTCTCCCTCTGTCCCTTCCTGCTTTTTCTTCTGTTTCATTAGGTGTTTTGTAATATAGCATCTGAAATAATTTAGTTTCTTGTGGTTTTTAACCCAGGTATTTTCCCATATTTTAGTGACATTTGTTTATTCATTTCCTTCAATCTGCAGTAAGCAAATGATATCATAAATAATCATTTAATGATATTTGTACAATCAGAATAAGTGATATGAAGGAAAAGTGCAGGATTCCAGTAAAATCTATAATGGCAGAGCCTAATCAAGTCTGCATGTCAGGGAAGGCCTTCTCTGAGGAGTCACCTCTGTGAAGACCTTAAGTTCTGGGGACACTTCCACTCTTTGTCAGTTTTGCTGGAGGCAGGGCTTGCCTTGTATCTCCCAGGCCTGGAAGTCAGGAGAAGTAGGAGTTTGGACAGCGTGGATACCGAGTGAGCAGGCAAGGACAGAGCATATCAGGGAACACTCTTAGAAATGAACATGAGGGCACCTGGGTGGCTCAGTTGGTTGGGTGACTGCCTTTGGCTCAGGTCATGATCCTGAAGTCCCTGGATCGAGTCCTGCGTCAGGCTCCCTGCTCCGCGGGGAGCCTCCTTCTCCCTCTAACCCTCCCCCCTCTCATGTACTCTCTCTCTCTCTCATTCTCGCTCTCTCAAATAAATAAATAAATCTTAAAAAAAAAAGAAATGAACATGATACTCAGACATTTGGAAATTCTATTCTGAATGAAAAGCTTTTCTCTTTGCTTACCACTCTTTTGAAATACTTTTAAGAAAAATCTATTCCCATTTTCTTTTTAGATTTCAGCTGCTTTTTGGGGTTGCAGAAACAAACATAGCAGACTTTAGTTTCAAGTAGAAGACAGTATGCTCTCTCCCTTCTCTGGTAGCTTCTTTTTATCATTACAGTTTCTCCTTTGTTGGGAGCAACACATAAAACTGATGAGAAAGCCCAGCTTTCAACAGGATATCTTAAAACACATTGATGGGTAGTCAGGTTCTACCATGAAGGAAGCATCTGTCAGCTACTTCCAGAAAAAGGGGTTGCCTTTTGGCAGGGAACTGAGAACACAATGCCACAGGCTAACTCCTCTAATAAAGGATGCTGGATTTAAAATAGAAATTTCAGCAAACTGCACCCCTTTTAGCAAGTAGAAGTTAGCATCTTCCAGTGCTGAATACAAATAGGACTCCGCTCAGTGAGAGCTTCTGAATGTGTCAGATTTGGAGGGCTCCTGTGTAAGTTACATTCTAAATTTAAATGTTCTGGGAACATAGATTGGACTATTCTAGGGGATTTGCCTTAGAAATAACCAAATCTGAGCAGATGTTTCTATTCTGCCAAATGGGGCCAAGAGCTTTCATATCAAATTCCATTTGGGTGGTGCCTTTTTATTTCAGAATCATTTTGGCTTTCAAGGTTTATTTGTGATTTCTTCCCAGCCACTGAGTAAAATAACTCTAAAAGACAGGAAGATGTACTGGCTACTCTGATTCCTGTCAACATGGGAGAAACCAATGCTGAACTTTCTGAGTTGTAGAAGAAGTTTCTTTCTAGTCCTATTTTGATTCCCTGTTAATGTGGACCCAGTTGGCTTCAATATTTATACCCATTCTTTCAAGATCTGCAGATATGCTTAGTGACATGTAAAGTGATCCATAGCAACTGTTTATTTATATGGTGACATGTATGCAAGAATTGGTGGTAGAAAAGAAGTCTTTTTGAACAAGAAGAGAGCAAAGAGAAAGACTATTTCTGTGGGTCATTTATGTATAAGAAGAAACTTATTAATCTTATGGAAAATGAGCAAACATAATCTTGGGTGCTTAATGATATTGTATTAGACAAATAGAAAGGATATTTATGTTTTGCTGTTATTTCTATTCCTAGGTTGGATATTACTAATTGAGTTAAGCAAGGAATGCTTTTTCCTCACTTTAATTCTTTGGGTAGACACTTGATCTCATGATTATGTAAATTTTAGGAGGAATTAGAAGAATGAGATGGTTCAAGGAATTTTCAAATTGTTATTGTTATCATCCAAATATCTCTTGAAATTCTTTCTCAGGTCCATAGGGAGAGTTCCTCTCTTATTTGTTAAGGCATGTTTTAACTCCTCCAGGGCACTGATGTGGGTGGAGTCATCTAGTAGTATGGGGTTTGACCAAGTTTTGGATAGAACACTAAGGCAACATGTAAAACAAATTTCAGAAGAGGCTGCCTGTGATTCTAGAAAATTAAAACTTTATTATGAACTTCTCATTGCCTCTTGGGGGGAATTATATTTGATAAAATCCCATTGGTTTCTTATACTTGATGTCAGAGCAAGACTGTTAGAATCAGTAAACCAGACAAATTTGAGGTCATTGTTACTAGCATGATTTGTTGAGTGAAGTCAACAGAGCCTAGTGGCTGCCTGTTTATTAATAGAGTCAGGCTTATTCATTTGAACTCATTATGGTAGGAGTTTAATACACCTTGGATGAACAAGTAAGTACATGCATAGATGAATTAAAGAATAAATTACAAAAATATAAATTTAATTAGTGAAAAGTGTATAGAAGATTTTGTTACAATTATTTTATTATAGAAGTATGAAAAGTGTTAATAGAATGTTCTGTCAGCCAAAGGCTTTTTATATTTACTTTCATAAATAAATTTAAAAAATTATGTTTAGTATACATTTCACACTTGGAGTTTGGTATTTTATGAAATACTATTAAAGTCCTTGAAAGAAATTGTCTCTTCAGTAAGCCAAAATATTGTACACAATGTACTTAGTTCATAAACATTTTTATCTCCATAAATAGTACAAAGCATTGCCTTATTGAAATGATCATAAATCACATGGATGATTTTTAATTTTTTGAAAACATCCTCTTATTCGAAAGGATTGTGAAATAGGTTGGATAAGAATGATTATTCTTTTTTAGACAGTTTAAAAGACATGCAAATGTCTTTGCATTCCCAAAGACCCCTGACCCATCATACTTAAGCCAAAGATGGAATCTAGAACCCCTGAGTCCAAGCATAATGGGCACCCACTGTTATTTCCATCCTAATACAATCACCTTTATTTTTTCTGTTAACAGCACTTTTCTTTTCGGGGGGAACCATTCCTTCCCAATTCCCTCCATGTGATTCCATAATGGCTCCAAACACTTGCCACCCTCTTCAAACCTGCAAATGGGCCATTTGCAGCATTTCACCAGCACAGTGTCATGGCCAAGGGCAGGTACTCATAGAGCCCTTCCCTAGAATGTTCTAATGTTGGGTACTGTTCGTGGTGGGGCTGTGTCTTTTCCACTCTAGTAGTGAAGGTAGGAAATTGGGAGCCTGCTCTTCCTGACACGTGGTCATTGCTAGTATGCAAGAGGAGAGGATACAAGAAGATTTTGGTGAGAGTTCTTGATTTAATTTCCTGTCTTCTTTCCTGCCTTTGTGAGGCATTGTTATGTTCTTCCTCTGATATGTGAACAACCCCTAGTTTTCTTCTATTAAATTTCCTTTCTTTCCTAGTGGTATCACAATTTAACTGTCTCATTTCTGAACTCAGTCCATCACTATCTAGCTCCGTGGGTGTGGACAAGTGCCTTGAGCTCTCTGAGCCTCGTTTCCTCATCTGTCAAGAAACAGATAACAACAGTCCTTGCTTCATGGGATTTCTCCAAGAACTAATGTATGAGAAATACTTAGCTAAATGCCTAGAATACAGAAAGTTCTCAATAAGTGTTATTTTTCATTGCTTCTCTCAATATTGTTTAAGCTAGCCTCTGTTGGATTTTTGCCACTTCTGACCAAAGGGTCATTTATGAGTTTAGTCAAATAATTTCTATCTTTGTTGCCTTCCATGTAAATGCTAGATTTGTAAGATCTCAATTAATGGCATATTCTAGAGGGAGCTAAACCATAAGAGACTCAACTATAGGAAACAAACTGAAGGTTGCTGGAGGGGAGGTGGGTGGGAGGTAACTGGGTGACAGGCATTAAGGAGGGCACATGATGTAATGAGCACTGGGTGTTAAATTCCACCCTTGAAACTAATAGTACACTAAATGTTAACTAAATTTAATTTAAATTAAAAATTAATAAAATAAAATAACATAGAAAAAATATTGTATAAATTAACTTCCAGTATTTTCCAAATGGAATTTCATCCAAGGTCATGGATGGTCATTCCATCCATGGTCAATTTCACATCCAGTCATGGCCTTAAAAAAAAAAAAGAAAAAGTCTTTTAATTACTAATCTTTGACCTAACTGGGGCATTAGAATTTAAGAAAAAGTAGGCAGTATACATAATTCTGCCTACTAGGCAGAATAGGCACTTAGCATCTAGCCTTTCCCTTTTACAAAGGCTCTCGCTGATACACTGCCATGGAATTGTATCACATTCAATAGATGTTGTCTTCACTCTGGACAAACTGTAAAGATGTCAATGCAGACATCATGTTTATGTGAGTTTTCCCTTTAGGTCCACAGGCACATGACATGTAGATCACCAAAAGAGGAGGGAACAGAAGTGATGGGAACATAAAACATTAAGCAGAGCTGTAAAGAGAATGAGACTTCTCTTTGACACATATTATACAACATTTCCAAAGTCTTGGGAATATTTTTGGTATAGTTAACTGGTAAAAGATTTTTTTTAAAGTCTGTAGCTCTTTTTTTTTTTTCTTTATCAATGATAATGCACGTCTGGGCTGACAGTACTCTGCACACCTATAGTTTTAATTACATGTCTGATAGGTCTCTACCAGTCAGCTTGTATCTTTCCTATTTTTATGCTGGATTGAAAAAAATCTTTAGAAATAATATTAAAAGGCATGCCTGGGTGGCTCAGTCAGTTCAGTGTCTGCCTTCGGCTCAGGTCATGATTTCTGGGTCCTGGGATCGAGCCCCACATTAGGCTCCCTGCTCAGCAAGGAGCCTGCTTTTCCCTCTCACTGTCATTCCCCCTGCTTGTGCACTCTCTCTCTCTCTCTCTCTCTATATATATATATATATATATAAAATAAATAAAATATTTTTAAAAAATAACATTAAAAGATGGCATTTAAATCCTATTCTGGTTCCTGAAATTAATGATTTTATAGACTGAAATTTGTCAGGGCAAAAATGCTTTCCTGTTTAACATCAACTTCACCCTCTTGCTTCTTTCTCTTAACTGTTAACTTGGGACATAGATTAAAAAGGGGTCAAAGGACCAAGTTGTCAAGGAAGAATTATGATGAAGGTGAGCTAAGCTTTGGGATGGATATTCAAATTTTTCTCTTAAGAGTTAATGTACACTGACATATAGACAGCCAAAATAAAGCAAGTGAGAGATACAGAAAAGACAGGGCTAAATTAATCTAATGTGTTTTTAATGGACAATTATCTCTCCTTGAGGAGACAGGTAGATGTAAGAGGGTGTGTGTTTGTGTGTGTGTGTGTGTGTGTGTGTGTCTATCTGTGAAATCATGTGTATTGGGAAAGGAAACAAGACTATATCATTTGTTTTTAAATAGTTTTATTTTTCTTAAAAAAATTAAACTTTTTTTTTAATCTACTACCTTGCATGATCTGTTATGAAGCTTTGTAATGCTATCTACTTAGGAAAGATAATTTACTAAATTATATATGGAAGAGGTGATTATTTGCCTCTAAGAATCATCTGTGTATCTGAAATTGCAGTTTACTGTGTTTGAAACAAATCTGAATTTGCTTGGGAGATAGAGAGCAAAATATTTTATGGGATATGTCCTCTTATTAGTGCAAATTATATTGATGTTCAGGCTCTAGTGAGGAATTTGAAGTTTTACCACAAAACAGTTTTGTGACCTTGTACAAACTACTATCTTATTCACTGTGGTTCTCAGTTCCCTTACCTATAAAATAGAGTAATCATATCAGTCAATCATAGAATTTTTTTATAAAGACTAAGTAAGCTGTTACCTGTAAGTGATTTACCCTCATTCTGGCACAGAGTAAGGGCTCAATATAAGAAGCTGGAGGTTTTTAGAAAGCTTGAGTTACATAATTTTTGGAAAAAGAGTTTCTCTCTTCTTGCCTTAACATGACCTTGTTTGAAGTGACTCTCCATCTGGAAATATCAAGCACTGGCCCAAGATGTCAGAATCTGCATTATGTATTTGGAGCGTCTAGGGAACTAGATCCGTCCAGCCTCCTTCCTCTTTTTCCTGGGTTGCTCTCTGAGGAGGGCTACTTAATGGTTGTCTTCCCTTTATTCTTGCTTCTATTTAACTACTAGTGCCCAGGGTGAGCTGGAGCCTGCTTCCTTCTCTGAGCACCCAATAACCGGTGTGGTTCCAGACATACTTAACATAGCAAAGCCTTGAAAAGGTCCCAGTGGCTTACAACTCATCAAGTGTGCCTTTTTAACAGATGGTTTTTATATTTCCATTTTGAGGTCTGTGTAGCAGCCATTGTCATTAGGACACTAGTCCTTTTCATTGTATTTCTGTTCTTTGGGCTTCATATGGAGGCTACCCCCAGGCTTCTGCTTGGAGTTGCAAAATGTCTGGCAAAAGACTATAACCAAACTTTCAAATGTGGGGTCCTTGTTAGAATTTAGAACTTGGTTTCAATAGAAACAATGTTAGAAGCAGATGGTTCTTAGATTATCTGAGAGGTCTTTGAAGGCCCTAGTACTAGATTGAGTTCTGCATTTTTAAGAATCACTGGTCATTTTGTGCAAAAAGAAGGAAAATGTAGAAGGGTAAGGAAGTGGCTATTTCTTTTCTGATGTAGTTTCAGTCATGGCCTAGATTTTAATGACCAGGTTAAAAATGTTTCTTGACACCATTGCACATCCCACTCTGTACCTTTCTTCTCCTGGTGGCTTTCCTTCTTGCACCTTGTGCCTTCATTCACTTCTGAATAAATACCCCCTCATTCTATATCACTCTAGATTTTCTTTCTTCTCCTCCATCCTTCTATTAGAATTTTTATTGCCTCATTTAATTTGTTATTAAAGAGATGATAGGGGTGCCTGGGTGGTTTAGTTGGTTAAGCATCTGTCTTCGGCTCAGGTCATGATCCCAGGGTCCTGGGATCGAGCCCCAGATGGGGCTCCCTGCTCAGTGGGGAGCCTGCTTCTCCCTCTCCCTCTGATGCTCCTTCTGCCACCCCCCCTTGCTTGTGCTCTCTCACTCTTGCTCTCTCTCAAATAAATAAATAAATAAAATCTTTTAAAAAAATAAAGAGATGATAGAAGCATGGTTCAATAACACTAATTCACACTACTATCTTTAATGCCATTTCATATGTACTAGGCATGGTTCTGAGCAGTTTCTGTAGAGGAATTCATTAGTCCTAAAGATATCCTATGAAGTAAGTCCTCTTATTATCACTTTTTACAGGTGAGCAAATGAACACAGAACTATATAAAAGCATGTCTATAACCTATACCTTGCAGGAGTAGAACTGAGATTCAAATCCAGCCTGTTTGATTCCAGAGTCAAAACATTTAACCATTGTGTTATCCTATATTAAAGTGACAAGGGGTGATTTTTTTTTTAATGATTGTCATTTCAGGCATATCAAGCAGTTTGGGGAAGATATTTTGGGTCAAGTGTGCTACCATGTGATAGGTCTGGCCCAAACCTAGACTTCAGGGTCAAGTCCCTTTTTGTGTTCTGATTTTTGTATTGTCTACTTTCCACTTCTGAACTCAAGGAATTACTCTTTACAAAGCCTGAATGATGGGTGATAGCAAATCTTAAGGCCAGTGGGCAACAACCTTTTAAACTCTTTTTGCAAGGTGAATGTTTGTAAGTCAGGAACTGGATTGTTTTGACCTTGAACTCAGCTTCAATGATCTAAACCTCAGCTATAGTAAATGTTGACATCATTAAATCTACTTATGCTCATAGAGACTTTTTAGCAATAATAGAGGGTGTGTTTAATAATCGAACAGCCTAATTTACCTGGAGGAAAATTAACCTCTGTGGACAGAGGGTTTTGCAGCCAAAATATACTACTGTAGCAGAGTAAGAAGAAGACATAAGAAACTGCACTAAAAAAAAAAAAAAAAGAGAGAGAGAGAGATTTCCAATTTCCCTTTTCTAAATTTCAAACACATGTTAAATATATTCAGTTTATGATATTTAACTCCCTCTGAATGACCAAAGGCAATATCACCTACAAGAGAGCCCAAATCTAATAGACAAACTCTTACATATCTATGAGTTACCCTGATCTTCTTTTTTAAAAAGTTACTCTTTTACTAGTTTTATGAATCCTGATTGTAGAGAAGAAACATTGAATTGTAGAAATCCAGACACTTTGGCAATTATGTTTTCTAATGTTCACAGTTTAATGATGCATTAATTGGGGGTTGAGGCAAGTGACTTGAGCAAATGCATCAGTGACTAAAATATTAATAGAATAAACCTAGATGACATTGGCTATGGTGATGCATGTAGATACAACACCAAAGACAGGATCCATGAAATAAATAATTGATAAGCTGAACTTTATTAAAATTAAGAACTTTCACTCTGCAAAAGTAATATCAAGAAAATAAGACAAGCCACAGACTGGAACTAAATATTTGCAAAGGCACATCTGATGAAGAACTGTTATCCAAAATATACAAAGAACTCTTAAAACTCAACAATAAAAAAAGAAACAACTTGATTAAGAAATGGGCCAAAGACCTTAATGGACCTTGACCAATATAGATATGCAGATGGCAAATATGAAAATATGCTCCACAAAATATGTCATCATAGAAATGCAAATTAAAACAACAGTGAGATACCACTACATACCTATTAGTATGGTCAAGCTTTAGAAGACTGACGACACCAAATGCGAGCAAGGATGTGGAGCAACAGGAGCTCTGATTCAGTGCTAGTGGAAATGCAAAATGGTGCAGCCACTTTGGAAGACAGTTTGGCAGTTTCTTACAAAAATAAACATAATCTTACCATACAATCCAACAATCATGCTTCCAAAGGAATTGAAAACTTATGTCCACACAAATACCTTTAATCAGAAGTTTATAATGGCTTTATTAATAATTGCCAAACTTGGAAGCAACCAAGATGCCTTTCAGCAGGTGAATAAACAAACTGTGGTACAACCAGAAAATGGAATATTTATTCAGCGCTAAAAAGAAATGAGCTATCAAGCCATGAAAAGACATGGAAGTACTCTTTTTTTTTTTTTTAAAGATTTTATTTATTTACTTGAGGGAGAGAGTGAGCGAGAGAGAGCACAAGCTGGAGGAGGGGCAGGCAGAGGGAGAAGCAGATTCCCCCCTATCAGGGAGCCTGACATGGGACTCGATCCCAGGACCCCAGGATCATGACATGAGCAGAGGGCAGATGCTTAACTGACTGAGCCACCCAGGCGCCCAACTTGGAAGTACTTTAAATGCATATTACTAAGTGAAATAAGCCAATATGGAAAGGCTACATACTATATGATACCAACTATATAGTTTACCAGAAAGGGCAAATCTATGGAGACAGTTAAAAGATCAGTGGTTTCTGGGGGTTGTGGAGAGATACAGAGGGCTAGGGATGAATAGGCAGAGCACAGAGGACTTTTATGACAGTGAAAAATACTCTGTATGGTATTTTATGATAGATATATGTCATCTTACATTTGTCCAAATTCATAGAATGTGCAATACCAAGAGGGAACCCTAATGTAAACTATGGACTTCGGGTGATTTTGATGTGTTGTTCACTGTAGGTTCATCATTGTAACAAATGTACCACTCTGGGGGTGGGGATGATAATGGGGGAGTTCATGCACGTGTGGGGGCAGGAGGCAAGTGGAAAATTTCTGTACTTCCTCTCAATTTTGCTTTGAACCTCAAATTCTTTTAAAAATAGTCTTAAAAAAACAACTGCCCTATGGGGCGCCTGGGTGGCTCAGTGAGTTAAGCGTCTGCCTTCAGCTCAGGTCATGATCTCAGGGTTCTGGGATCGAGCCCCATGTTGGGCTCTCTGCCCAACAGGGAGCCTGCTTCTCCCTCTGCCTGCCCCTCTGCTTGCTTGTGCGCTCGCTCGCTCTCTCTCTCTCTGTCAAATAAATAAAATCTTAAAAAAAAACAAGCGCTGCCATGAAATAAATACCTCTAATTGAGATTTGGAAATAAACAAGGTATATATATCCAGAAACTGGCTTCTTGATGTAAAAAATGAAAGGCTTGTTAAATTCCCAGCAGTATTTAAATACATAACCAGAATTTGATTTATTGTATGTCACTAATTAAGTTTAATACAAATATAAAACCATCAGCTATGGGGCGCCTGGGTGGCTCAGTTGGTTAAGCGACTGCCTTCGGCTCAGGTCATGATCCTGGAGTCCCAGGATCGAGTCCCGCATCGGGCTCCCTGCTCGGCAGGGAGTCTGCTTCTCCCTCTGACCCTCCCGACCCTCCCCCCTCTCATGTGCTCTCTCTCTCAGTCTCTGCCTCTCAAATAAATAAATAAAATCTTTAAAAAAAAAAAAAACCCAAAAAACCCATCAGCTATTTAAATGATTATTTTATTTTTTATTTTTTAAAAAAAAAATTATTTATTTATTTGACAGAGACACAATGAGAGAGGGAGCACAAGCAGGGGGGGTGGGAGAGGGAGAAGCAAGCTTCCCGAGTAGCAGGGAGCCCCATGCGGGACTCAATCCCAGGATCCTGGGATCATGACCTGAGCCTTAGGCAGATGCTTAACAACTGAGCCACCCAGGAGCCCCAATCACTTTTATTTAAATGTGATTATAAAACAATGGTTTCATCAATTGTCCAACAATAGGCAAATAAACAAATAAACCTAAAAATTATGAGTCAGGATAAATGCTAGGTAGAAACATAAGCTTGATGTTCTTGAGAATCACAAATGGAATATGGTTACTTAGATAGCGTGGTTTGGAAGATTTTCGTTAGGAACATGACATTTAAATTGCAACCTACCCTCAAAGAACACATAGACCAGTGTGGGACACAGACCAGGAATCCATGTTGTGTGATTTGGTTTGATAAGTCATAGGTCACAAACCTATGACTGCGGTGATGAGAAAACAGAGTCGGAAGCTACTGTTTTTTGCCTGGAAAATCTCCACAGACCTCATAAATATTTGGGCTGGGACACAAAGGGTAAGTAAGAGTTTGGATGTCAATTATGTGTTCTCTATAATTTGCTAATGCCAGGGGGTTCACAGATCAGATACATAATAGGTTTTTTAGTGAATGCTGTGCCACGTCACCCAGACCTTCAACACCATGCAAATGAGTCACTCTTTTGGAGATTCCTTCACTGAAGAGACCCTGTCTTCAAAAACTGGTCAGTTAAGGTTTAGGGAGATATAAAAGGCCCAGTTTCCCTGCCTCCATCTGAAGGTTTCTCTCTGGAGGAGAAGATTCATTCAATTTCATGCATGAGATCTAGGATCAGCAAAGGCCTAAGTTGTGACTTTACTGCCATTCAGCTTCTCCTTCTGTTCAGTCAGTCCTGTTTTCACTCCCTCACAAGTTTTGTTCTTCAATAAATAAACACATGCAAATATCCATCGCAGAGTTTGCTTCCAGGGAAACCAACCTGCAACCACACCTCGATAAATACTTAGTGATTGGTTGGCTGAGATTTATTTAGGAATAAAGATGGGAGTAAAGCATGTGTTAATACTTATTACTTACTGCTACAGACATTAGAGAGAGATTGTTAAGATTGAGGTCCAGATGCCTCAGTAGCATTCTTTTGTGCTGTGTGATCTGTGCACATCTTCTTACTGTTTTGAGTCAAGTTGCCCCCCCCCATTACTTGTAATGTTGATGTTTAAGGATAATTAAAGTAAATGACTCCCATCCTGTCCAGATCCCACCTCAAGCTCTTGAGAAGAATTTCAGAAGCAGCAAATGACTAGCTCTTCTCTGATGGGTAATTTGGTTTTATGCATTATGAATCATTTCCATAATGCTGGTGAGGGATAAATGGAATTTACACTAAAGGGATCATCATGGGCCTCAAGATGAACTTCAAACTACCAAAATCCAAGGAGGGAGATTCACATAACTATAGTTAGATATGTGCACAGATAAACTTTAGTGACTGGTTACCTTCTTTTAAGTCTCTATTTTTCTGGAGACAGTCTTCCTTGTCATGGTTTTGGTACATCAAATATTTTGAGTTTGTGATACAGGAACTCCAATTTTTAAAATTATTGATATCCCAGTGCAACTTCTGATTTCAGAAGTTTTACATTTACTAGAAATGTTGGTGCTGATGCATTTGATTGCATAATTAGAGACGGCCCCCTGAAGCATTGTTATTTGGCTTTCCTTTCCAGCTTTCTGGAGATTTTGAGAGAAGATGTCTAGCCTCTCCTAGGTGTGTCTGTCAAACACTGTTGATTGTTATTCAGTGTGAGACTGAGATGACTGATAAAATAAATGAGTAGAATAAACAGCAGAATTAGTTTTTAATTTCCTTTTTCCCTTGATTGCTCACAGTGTGTGTTTGCAAAGGCATGAAATTATGGCACCTCTTTTGTATCAGAAATGCCAAGAGCTTGTTTAGTTTGCTGTGCTAAAAATGATGATTTTCAAGACCCATTACAAAGAAGGTAAAATGAAAGAGAAGCATTTTAAGGAAGAAAATGGAAACAAAATGGTTTTGGTTTTGCTTTTCTTGAGCTCTCTTCTGTATGGTCATCTTACCTTTTTTTCTAATGAAAAGTTGGTAATGATAGTTCAGATGTGAATTCTACAAAGCCTTAGCTCTCTTCTTCCTGCCTTCTATTCTCCTCCCCTCCTTTTTCCTCTTCCTCTTCTCCTTTTTCTTCTCCTACTCCTCTTCCTCCTTTTCTGGTGATATTTTAGAACTACCAATTCAATCTGGGTTAATGATGTTAATGATTAGGAATTGTGGATGCATCTGGCAGGGAAGATACCATTGCCTTTCTTTTTCCTGATCTATATTTAGCTCAACTCATCTCCAATATGCTAATGATGAGATTAGTCTGGACTCTGCTGGAAAATTTTCAGGGTCTTTGATTTGGTCTTTTCCTTCTGTTGTACCTTGAACAAGTCACTTAGCTACTAATTAATCACTTACTTACTATTTATTTGGCACCACCCACGTATCAGGGATTTTGGTACACACTGAGAATAAGATGGCGAACAAAATAGCCTGGCATTTCCCTCATGGACACTGCAGTCTAGAGAGCACAGAAAATGAGGGGTAGATTAGCTAAGATGTGTAAGAAAGATAGGTAGGGGCCCGATCCTATGGTAGTTTATAAGGTATATTAAAAACTTTGTTTTTATTCTAAAAGGGTTAAGAAACCTTGGAAAGATTTTAAGCATAAGAATGATATGATCAGATATGATTTGCATAAATGTGAAGGCTGGGCTAGATAATGAACAATGAGGAAGCATATAGCCAGAAAAGAGTTACAGTAAGAGACGATGACATTGTAGACTGAAGTCTGGCTGAGGTAGTAATCATGTTTTTGAAGATGAAGAGAAATGGACAGACTTTTAAAGATTTGAGGTAACCTCAATGAGACTTGGTGAAGGAGAAAAGGGATTAAAGAAAAACTTTAGATTTCTGACTTGGGTGTTGGGATGGATAGATGGCTCTGCCATTTGTTGAGATGGAAAACAATGAATGAGAACTATGTTTGAAGGGGAAGATAAATTCAGTTCTCAACATGTTAAATTTGAAATGCCACTGAGGCATTCAAGTGGGGATGCCAAGGAGCCAAGTTGGAATTTAGATTTGGAACTCAAAAGAAAGATCTGAGCTGGAGATATATAAGAAGCTGATAATATATGAATAGTAAGTGATGCTTTGGGCACAGATGCTGAGAGTATCTTGAGAAAAAAACATTGCATAGTATTCAGAAGGAAGGGAGTGTAGGCAAGGGAACCTTGGTCCAAAGTCTGAAGATCACCAACATTTCAGGAGGTGTGTGTGTGTGTGTGTGTGTGTGTGTGAGAGAGAGAGAGAGAGAGAGAGAGAGAGTCATGTAAATTAAGCAATAAAGGTATCTATTGAAGTAAGAAAAGGACTGATATTCAGAGATTTGAGGAGAATTAAGGAGGTCTGAAATATTTCTTGCAGAAAGTGGATGAAGAATTATCTAAGAAATACAATAGAATTTTTTAGGTGTTTAGACCTATTGGGGTTATTCATTATAAATTTAAAGCAGTTTCAATCTGTTCAGTAAATTTCTCAAAGCAATGTTTGACTTTCTAGGCATAAGAATAGAGAAAAGAGGTTTGAAATGGTGTGGGATTTTCTAGATGGGTTTGATTTTAAAAAAAATAGAGCAGGAAGGAAAGGTTAGATTTGGCAAGGGGGTTTTAAAATGAAGACTATGAGTTTTAAACTTGGATTAAAAGTAATTAAAGGCAGGGGGAGAGTAAAATTTTTAGGCAGAGGTATAAATGAAATGGAGGTGCTGATGTGATCCGCATGGCTTTGAGTGAGCAAGATAGGAGAACAGGAGACCATGGTCAGAAAAAAGGATGCTTGAATTAGTGATTTGGGGGCAGAGAGATTAGGATAATGAAGTGGAACAATTATGACTATGGATGGCTGAGGTGAGTGGAAGAGAAGGCTTCAGGCATGAGAAGGTCAACAAACTGAGAAGTGTGGGTAATTATTACAATCATTCAAGATAACTGCAGGAATTGGTTAGTGTAGACTCTAAATCAGGTGCCAAGAATTTTATGAATAAGAAGAATGGCATGGAGGTAATTCCTCTGCAATAATAATAGATCAATAATTACATGGAAAACAATAATAATAATTAAGATCTACCAATTACTTTTTCTCTGCTAGGAATTAATTTCTTTATATACATTATGTCCATTAACCTTTACCATAAACTAAAGACATTATTATCCCCAGTGTATTATTACAAGGGCATTATTATCCCCCATTGAGGAAACTAAAATCATAGGGAATATTAGATTAAAACGAGGGTCTGACTACAGAACTCACAATCTTATTCATTGTTTTATACTACCTATTCAACAAACTTTTGGAAGGATTAATTGTGATATGTAAATGTGGAAAATGTATGTGATTGTTATACTCCAAAATGAATACAAATGTGAAGTGCAAGGCATATTTAATACCATTATTATTATTATTATATTATTATTATTATTATTTGCTTTTCCAAGCTAATTTCTCCTCTCCTGCATACTCAGGTAACTAAATCCATGCTTGGTTGAACAAGCCCATTAGTCTACAGCCGGAAAATGGGCTTTGTCAAAACAAGTGGAGTACCTAGATCCATAAAGAGAGTCAGTGAGAATGTCTCTTATATTCATCCCTATGGTGTACTAACAACCTAATTTACATAATTTTTAAGAACATCTTGTGATGTGATCTCATAGAGCTGGTAAAGATTAACAGGCCCTGAGTTCTAGAGAACGTTTTCTCCCTTCTAATCAAACTGGCCTGAAAGGCAAAGGGAATCCCCACGTGAAACACTGGAGAACAATGAAATGCACACTGTGCTCCTTAGCTGTAGGTACAACTGTAGGATAGAGCTGGCAGATCAGGGTAGGAAGAAAAACTCAGGAGAGGCTTCATGGAGAAAATGGATCTAAAGCTGGACCTTAAGTGGGCGTCCTTAGGATATTCATACTGATTTGTACCAGAAGTGAAAACTGTACCAGATTTCGTCAGAATATTCTAGATGCTCTAGTGTAGATGTAATAAATTAGTGAAAGGCATAATAATGTATGATTATTGGAAATAAATAGGCATTGTATCTACAGTAGTATTCTTGGTTTCAAATAGCATATGATAATAATATGTACAGTTTTGAAAGTGAAAAATAGACATAGATGAGTTGAACCAACAAGCATTTTTTGTATCTAGACTCTCTGAAACTACTGGTTTCAGATATATATATATATATGTATATATATATATCAGACATATAATGTATAGTATATAATATGTATATTATATGTATATGTATATTATATGTATAATATATACATATTACTCTACATGTATATATGTATATATAAATAAAATACATACATATACATAAAGTATATATATTTATATATACACACATATATACACACACACACATATATATACACACATATGTAAATATATGTAGTTTTTCCGTCACATCATCGTTCCTGAGAGGAGATATAAGAGAGGCAACAGAAGAATGGTCTAAGAAATAGGGAAGTGCATTCTTACCAATGATTTGCCCCATTCATTTCTGGAAATAGAAAGTCTAATACCTCTCTGAGTCTTCGATTCTTCATCAACAAAATGAAAGATTAGATCTGGATACGTGATTCTATGGTTTTGATTCGATGTTAGAGCATCGGCAAGCCTCCTTTGTCCTGCCTCGCCTGCAGTGATACTGAGAGGAAGCATCCCGTCTACCTGGTTTCATATGATTTTTCTGAGCTTCTGGTATATTGCTCAAGGAATTTCTGAAATACAGATATACATTTCCAATGCATAATCACTCTTGTTCAAGTCAGTGTCTTGGCTAGGGTGAATTTACCACTTGATTAACTTTCTGTACAGAAAAGATGTGTTCACCGGGACCATGTTTTGCTCTTTATTGAGATATCTCTTTTGTGCATGTAGAGCAAGACCATTGGTGATGCGTATTTGCCACTTTATGATGACAGCTGCACAGGTATTTCTATTATGTAGCTCATTTTTCAGGAGCTTAGACCTTTTCAATCAAGGTCTACTTTTGGCAAATCATGAGATGGGCTCTCAGTTAAGGGTATTTAATTTTAGAACGTTGGCAGAAAGCCTCATGGTACTCTCACTTTCCCTGTCTCCCTTAACACATGCACACGCACACACACACACACACACGCACACACCCTAAACAAATGCAAAACAAAGACATGAAACCACTATGGAAGCAAGAACTAGCACATGCATATACTATAGATTCACAAAGAATCTGAATTAAAATGAAATTTGCCAGGCCCCTACTTCTCAATAGTTTTAATGATGATGGACACATAAATGAATACAACATTTGAAGGATTCAATTTTAAACATTCAGACGCTTTATTCTCTGAGCTATTATTTCATTGGGATTTGAAGCATGAAACCTAAAAAAGTGTTTCTTTCCCCTTGGAAGCAGTCACATAACTCCCATTAACTCCAGAAGGAGGAATTATACATAGAATGAGGACAGACAATAGACAAATAAGTATGCATGTTCAGTTGCCAGATTAACCCAATAGCCTATGATAGATCTTTGAGAGCCTTTATAGTCTATGAGATCAATAATCCATTATAGCTCATACTGGTGACTAAATGACTTCGGGGATTGGTAATGGCATCTGGAATCTTTTACCTTTAAGCCATGGCTTGTAATAAATTTTAAGTTCCTCTCAGGCATCACCATCTGGTTGCAATAAGGGTGTCTTAGTTTCAGCACCTTGAGGAAGGCTGGCAAATAATAGGACTCAATACATAGATATTGAATGGACAAAGAGAGAAATATTCTTTCCTCCATACTCAAATCTTTTCAGATTCTCACTTCTTCCTGGGGTTGGCATATTCAGGTTCTGCCTTATACCTGGTTATTCCTTCTTCTCATCTCTGACCTAATGCTGAGTATACCTGCTTCTCTTCTCTTTTAATTATGGTGTTTCTTCTGCCAAATCACAATCATTTTGTTATTGGACTTGCTAATCAATGACTCTTTTTTGAGAGGGAGAGGGTATGAGTTGTTGAATCATTGTAATCTATGGAAGCAGGATGTATCAACCCCCATAAGGGCTCTTAGCCTTTGGAATTATCATTTTGAAAGTGAGAGGCAGAAGAGAGAAAAGACCAGTGTCCAGCATGAAATCTGGCATATACCAGATGTTCAAATAAGTTCAACAAATATATAAATAAATATAAACAAAAATGATAAAGCTAAGATGTTTAGAACATCTATCTGTGGCATAATATTAAAGGTTTTATTTACATTTCTTATTAAGTCCTCCCAAGAATACTAAAAAAATATATCTCATCTTCATTTTTAAAGATCAGAAAACATTAAAAGAAATTTAAGTACTTTCTCCAGACCACCTATCTTACGTATCTCTGAACCAGAATTCTATTCCAGGTCAGTCTGACACAATTTTGTTTTTGCTGCTGTCATGTTGTTCTGGATTGTTTTTTCTCCCACTATTTTTATGTCCTGACTTTGGAACAGTGGTTACACTGGCAGCATGAGGCAAGGTGTGAGCCTTATGATATCAGGTGCCAAGCTATGCCAAGTCATAGTGACAATGGCTAACATATTTAGGCATATCATATTTACTAGCATACTTTTGTATACCTAAACATATATGATGCCATTTGATCATTAAGCAAGCTTGTGAGGAGTAAGGCATGTATTTTTCAGATGCCAAAACTAAAATCCACAGCTCTGACACATCATAATCATAATCACCCAAATCCATAATTTACATTAGAATTCACTCTTGGTGTTGTACATTATATGGGTTTGGACAAATGTATAGTGACATGTATCCATCATAAAAATATGCGGACTATTTTAACTGCTCCAAAAATACTCTTGTGTTCTGCCTATTCATCCCTCACCTCTCTAACCTCTGACAACCACTGATTTTTTTTTCACATGTAAGCAGAGAATACTTTTTCCAGAAAAGTAACTCTGAAAAGAAGGGAGATATGAATCATGAGGTCAATGGCAGGCCTTTATTTTTCTTTAAAATAAAAGAGATCTTTCATTTATATGCTATAGGGAAGTAGTTTGAATACGTAGAAGAGAATAGGTCAATTAGTGGAGTGAGAGTGCAGAAGACTTGAGAGGAGGTAGAGTCTATATCAGGAGGTTGAATTGTCCTTTAGGAGTTTACTATGAAAGAAGGATTTCCATGCTAGTCACTTTCCAGATCTCTCTCTTTCTCTCATGCATGGATGCATGTGCATGTGCGCAGGTGCACACACACACACACGCACACAGAGTCACTGAGACCTGTCTATGCAGAACGTTGACACTGTGTGCCCACATTTGTTATAGCATCCAAAGGATTATTGACCTTTTTGATCCTACTCCTCATCTGACAATACAATAGAATAACTTTGGTAACAAACATGGCTTCCATCTTTGTACTCCACTTTTGCAGAAAGTGTTATGTAATTCAGAGAGTATCATTAAAAGCCTTTTAGTAGATGGATGGATGGATAGATAGATAGGTAGATAGATAGATAGATATTATGTATCCATTACATATCTATATCTATATATGTTTTCCTTTGTACAGCAAAGGAGACCACCACTAAAATGAAAAGGCAACTTAGTGAATGGGAGAAAATATTTGCAAATCATGTACCTGACAAAAAGCTAATATCTAAGATGTATAAAACTCATACAACTCAAAAGCAAAAAAACATTGAATTAAAAAACTGGGCAGTAGATCTGAATAGATATTTTTCCAAAGAAGACATATAAATGGTCAACAGGCACATAAAAGATTTCTATATCATTAATCACCAGGGAATTGCAAATCAAAACCACAGTGAGATATCACCTCACATCGGTCAGAATGGTTATTGTCAAAAAAGGCAAGAAATAACAAGTGTCAGCCAGAATATGGAGAAAGGGAACCCTGTGCACTGTTGGTGGGAATGTAAATTGGTACAACCACTTTGAAAAACAGTCTGGAGGTTCCTTATGATCCAGCAATCCCACTTCTAATTATTTACTCAAGATCAATGACAACATATGTCCACATAAAGACCTGTATGTAAATCTACATAGCAAATTTAGTCATAATAGTAAAAATGGGAAACAGTCCAAATGTCCACCAAAAAATAAATTAAATAAATTGTGTAATATCTATACCATGAAATGCTACTCCACAATAGAAACAAAATAACTACTGATATGTAAAACCATGGGAATAAATTTCAAAAATTATTATGCTAAGTGAAAGAAGCAGGGCACAAACCTATACACTGTGGTTTCATTTATATGACATTCTAGAAAAAGAAAAACTATAGAGATGGAACACAGATCAGTGGTTGCCTGGACTAGGGCCTGGGAATAGAAGTTTACTAAAAAAGAGTATTGTGAGGGAATTTGGGGGTAAAAGAAATGTTCCATATGGAACTGTGGTGATGGCATACAACTCATTGCATTTATTAAAACCTATAGAACACATGTCACAATGAGGAAATTTTACTGTATGAAAATTGCAAACTAATTTCTAGGTCATGAGAGCTACCTAAAATGGAAAGCAGACTATGACAAAGGAATCTAAGTATGTTACAAATGACTCATAACCAGACTGAAGGGAATAAGAAAAAAAAGGAACCACCCTACATAATTATGGAAAGCAGTATTTGGTTAAAGCTTAAGACAAACAAGCAAAGAAACAAAAAATTATCTACAAATTCTGTACTCTGGTAAAATCATTTCTCAGAGAGACATGGTTTAACAATTCCAAAATTTATATGTATACTAGGGTTGAACAAATAAGTAAATATATTATAGATAATAGGAGCCATATTTCTCACTGTCTGAGAAAGAAATTACTAATAAGGACAGAAGTGAAGGCAAGAATGAACCCTGTGATGATGGATCAAAGGTGGTATTAGCAATAAAACTCATAGGTATTTTTAAAAATTTGTAGAAGATGGAGTGAATATAGATATGTATATATGTATGCATGAGTTACTAATATCCATACATGGAGTCCCTAGCTCTTTCCACTGAGAGTCTGGAAGCACTCACTCCCCAGAAGAAATGAGCACTCCCATTAGGCAGACCTTGCTTTCTAAATACCACGCTCCATTACAATGAATCAAGGCTCCTTGGAGAATTGGGTGATTCCCTGGAAGAAGCAGAATGGAACTTTTTAGGCATCTCTGGGCTAGGTAGCTCCCATCAGCCAAGGTAAATCCTGAGATGGGTACAGGTATGAAAACAACAGCAACAACCAATCTCTTTTCTGTATCTATCATCTTTTTTACTGTCTCCAGAGTTTTACCTTTTGCAGAATGTCATATAGGTGGGATAATATGGTATGTAACCGTTTCAGATTAGCTTCTATCACTTAATAATATGCATTTAGGGTATCTCCATATTTTTGATGTCTTGATAACTTTTTTAGTGCTAAATAATATTCCATTTTCTGGATGTAATACAGTTCATCCATTTACCTACTGAAAGGCACCACAGTTGCCTGCAAGTTTTAGCAATTATGAATAAAGCTGCTGTAAACATCGATGTACAGGTTTTTGTGTGGACATTAGTTTCCAGTTCATTTGGGTAAATACCAAGGAATGTGATTGCTGTATCATATGGTAGGAATATGTTTAGTTTTTCAAGAAACTTTCAAAGCTACTGTACTGTTTTACATTTCACCAATGATGTATGAGAGTCCCTGTTGCTCTAGATCCTCGACAGCATTTGGTATTGTTAGTGTTCTAGATTTTGGCTGTTCTAATAGCTGTGTAGTAGTCAGGACACTTTATTTTCTTACTTGAAATGACATCACTATTGAGTAGTCTTCTGACACTAGTTCTTGTCCTCCTTTTATTACACCAGATCCTCCCCTACGAAGGTCATGAAAACTGGCAGTACTGTGTCTCTGAACATTCAGTTATGCTACTTATTTGCACCCTCCCTTTCCTTCCATCCATAATACAGAGTTTGAAATAATTTCTAATTATCACATTGCTGGGAAAAGAACATAAGCTAAGTAGTCAGAAGACTTTAAATATGGCTCCAGGTCATGTAATAATAACTTGTGATTCATTTAAAGAAATGTAACCCTTCTGAGCCTTCATTTCTCCAGTTTTTTTTTTTTAATAGTATTTGTTCCACCCAATATGAATGAAGTGAAGATAAACTGAGGTAGAACATGTACCTTCAGTTACTGGAATCACCAGGTTAATATAAGATATCGTCATTATTTTGAAAAAGCAAGAACAAAGCATGATGCAATGTTTCATGGGAGTAAGCAGTTAGAGGACAGATTTCCTGTCATTACAGGCAAGGTCAGGATGTTGCAGGCCCAAACTACTGACGACTCCCAATGCCCAGGAATTTTAGGTGCAGGGAGCATGTCTGGTTCATGCTTGTGTTATTTACTGTGTCTTGTGCGTAGAGAGGACCAGGTAAATGTGTGTGGAATGGAGGGAATTTGATTCCCCAGAGGCTAGTGATGGTTCTGTTTCTGCTAAGATAAAACAAATGTTTCTCGGCTGGATTCTAATCCAGATAATGGGTGATATAATAAAAAATGGAAGAGTGGAACTCTGTGGAATAGAAATGGAGAAAAAATAGAAAAGAAAATACTTTTGCCCTCCATGTTAACATTTCCATATTCAGTACGATTCATTTGTGAGGAAATTATGGACCTAGAGCACACTGTTTTCCTGTTGAGGGGATTTTACACAATCTCAAAATCAGTCCTTTGATCCCAGAGAATTTCCAGTTTTGGTGCAGAGAAAAGATATGATCACATAGAATCATGAACAATAAAACCAAGATAAATAAAAGTGTTTATTGGTCACTACTGATAAATACTATATGAGTTTTTAAATGTGTGCATATATGTATGTACACATATTCACAATTTTTAAGGTAAAATCATAGTAACCCTAGTAAATACTGCAATTACCCTAATTATACAGAAGGAAAAACAGGGTAAAAGAGGTGAAGTAATTTATCCATAGTCACACAACTAGAATATGGAAGATCTGAGATTTTTTTTCTTTTTAAGAGAGGGAGAGAGAGCGAGAGAAGGTGAGGGAGGGGCAGAGGTAGAGGGAGAGAGAGAATCTTAAGCAGGCTCCACACCCACCATGGAGCCTGATGAGAGGCTCGATCTCACAACCCTGAGATCATGACCTGAGCCAAAATGAAGAATTGAACGCTTAACCGATTGAGCCACCCAGGCACCCCAAGGAAGATCTGAGATTTTTTAAATTTTATTTTTTAAAGGTTTTATTTACTTATTTGAGAGAGAGAGTACATGAGTGAGGGGGAGGGGCAAAGGGAGAGGGAGAAGGAGAAGAAGACTTCTCACTGAGCAGGGAGCCCTACATGGGGCTTGATCTCAGGACTCTGAGATCATAACCTAAGCTGAAAGCAGACACTTAACCCACTGAGTTGCTCAGGTGCCCCAAGATCTGAGATTTCAATCCAAGTCTGCATATGGCCAACCATGCAAGTTCTGCCATGAAAATTTTGCAAGTGAATAAGTGTGAAATTTTGTGTTTCTTACTAAAATAACAATGACAGTAGATGGTCTGGGCCATCGGTGAATGTTTTCAACTTAAATTTGTTCCTAAAAAAATAATATATATTTTTTTTCTTTTTTCTTTCTTTCTTTCTTTCTTTATTTGACAGAGAGAGACACAGCGAGAGAGGGAACACAAGCAGGGGGAGCGGGAGAAGCAGGCTTCCTGCCAAGCAGGGAGCCCGATGTGGGACTCGATCCCAGGACCCTGGGATCATGACCTGAGCCGAAGGCAGACGCTTAATGACTGAGCCACCCAGGCGCCCAAAAAATAATATATTTTAGATAGGTGGGTAAGAACATTCACATTGTCAGGAAAGGTCATGAGGACATCTTTTTAAGAAAGAGAAAATTGCCAGATTGTCTAAGCATTTTCAAACTTAAGGTATTTTTCTGAATTTAAATGATATCATTTGAATTATGGTCTTCTTCCTTATTTAATATGTATTCATCCAATTATCAAAATCAAGTATTACCATGTACTAGCCAGGCAGTATTCCAGGTGCTAGAAGTGCAGTGAGTAAAACTTAAAAATCACTCTTTGGATATCAGAAAGAGGCCCCGCGTTGGGTGTGCAGATGTGGGAGACCAGGCAGAAAATAACATCTGCTTCCCTCTTTCCTCCTAAGAAACAGCCTTACGCACCTTGTGGGGGTGGTAGTGTGAGCAAATGATATATCCTCTCACCCCCAAGGCCACTGGAGGAGGAATAGAAACAAAGCCCCTTTGTTTCTGAGGAAGGATCAGAAACCCTCCAATTTTTATTCACTACGTTGTAGCATTCCCCAAACAATATAACAGATGTAGAAAAGGATTGGGCTCATGCCTACAGGATTCACATCCTTAGAGGTAGCCTCTTAGCCCAAAGCAGCTTTTGAAGATGCAGTGATAGCTCAAGTGATGCGATGCCACCTTGCCAAGCTGTGGTGTTACCGGTATGCTGTTTACCTTCTGTGAGCCATGTATGAAATCACTTTTCCCATTACCAAACTATGAGGATCTAGGGAAATGAGGTAGAAGTGGGAGTGGCTACTCTGACTCTCACCTCCAATCAGTCCACTTGCAAAAGTTTTATTTCTGTCTTCGTGTCATCTAAAGCTGTTTTAGAAGCCATTATTCCCTGGAGAAATTATCAGCAGGTTTAGGAGCAGCTGCATGAGTCTTCCAGCATCTTCTTTGACAAGATCCTGTTTATCATCCATCAGTGGTGTTATACACCACTGGGACCCTTGGTGGTTGCTTCCTGGAGATTCTTGACATTTGCAACATCTGGGAAGCCCACTTCAGTGCTGCAAGTAGCCAGGATCTATGGTAGCCACTCCCCTGACCTTTGTTCTCAGCCCTTCCAATGGTTGACTAAGCCTCTAATTCTATATTAAGCCCTTCCTACTTAGATGATCTAGAATGGCTTCTGTTTTGCTGCCTGAGCTCTAATTGATAAAGGGTCTTTATGATTTGGATGTGTTCCCAGAGAGAGAAAACAAATCACCAAAGCGGGTAGAGGTTAGGAGATTGGTGTGAACTGTGACATGTAACAAATTGGGGAAAAGCAGATATATGTGTAGTCACAAGAGGCCTAGTCCAGTGGAATGGCACCCTAAGGAAATCCTCATATCATGGATATAATAAAGTCTTTACTTATATGAAACACAGTAGTAAATCTTACCTGTATAGAGCTATTCAGTTTCTAAAACAATTTCATAAACATTAACTCTCTTGGATTTGGGGAGAGGTCTCATAGCGAAGAGGTGAATTATATATCCTCTGTCTTATTCCATTCTACCCAATCATCTCATCTCAACACCATAGAAACTCTGTGAGTGGTAGGGTGGGCACTATTATGTGTCTTTTACAGATGATAAAACTGAAGCTTGAACCATGAGATTTATTTCATTCACTTACTCAACAAACAGATGTATGCTGGTCATTTATTGTATGTCAGCCATTGTGTTAGAGACCAGGGATACAAGAATAAACAAGACAAACATCTCCTGACCCTCATGCTTCTTACTTAGTGAGGAACACTTACATGGCATAAATGATGTTTACTATGATAACTACTTTTACAAAAGAGAAAAGCAAAGGGTGCTATGGAGACCTCAGCCTTAATGAGACTCAGCGAAGGCCTCTATGGGGAGCTAATACCTACCCTGTTAGTGGGACCTGAAGGTTGACTAAGCAGTGGGGCCTGGCCCACACTCACATAGGCAGGAAATGGAAAAGCCTGGAATGCATTTCAGTTTCAGGTTCCTGAACTTTGGCTCCAATGCTGTCTTCCCTACACAAGGTTGTTGGAGTTGCAGCTATTTTCCTGACTCCAAGGACAGAGGCTGTGCAGTATTTGTATCAATCTGGAAGTAAAGAACATATCTAATCCTCTATGGCTAGGTTGGTTTGGCTGTTTGGGCTGTTGCTTCCTTGTAAAGAGTATAAATCTCAACATAATATGTAAAATCTATGTGTCAGGGCCTAGGCAGTTCCAATACTCCAGAAATACTCATTTCCTTTCTGGGGCACGGAAAGGGAGACTAAACTATTAGATTGAATCATATGGAATTGCTGGCATTTGATAATTTTGACGTCAAAAATGACAGTTTCATAGGATTCTTACCTAATACCGAACCCAGTCTAGGATTGGCGTGTTCCCAGTAATTCTTTTAACTTCTTTTACAAACATAAGGTATACTTCATTAAAAAAATAATTGCTGTAGATAAAAAACAGTACTAGACCCAGATAATCAGGAAGTCTGGGAGAACTCACAACATTTTGAAAGCTGCCATTATAGTTATAGAGAGAAAGCACTTTTAAAAAAGTTGTCTAATTACAAATTGACTTGACCAGATCAGTAATTCGAGAACTAAAGAAATCTACAGGATATAATTGACCATTCTGGATGAAGCGATAACAAATTGACTTAAAAACAGCCTAAATTATAGGGAGAACCATGATGGCACTTAGAAGCATACTTTCTAAATGTAAATTGCTTGAAAATTTGAAATGAACCATTGTCCCATTATTATGGGACAAAGTCTGAAGCAAGTAAATATTTTAACTTTTAGCATTTGGTGCTAAAGAGTATTTATAAACAGATTATGTAATTTTAAACTTTGCATTGAGAAACTTCCATTTTTTAAAAAAATTGTTTTACAAACACTATTTGCTGGGGAAGCAGAGAAACATATTTCCACATGTTGCCAATAAAACTTGAAATTGATAATATCTTTGAGGAAAATCTGGTAATGTGTACTGAAAGCCAATGAACGTTTATGTCATACAGTTTCAGCAGGAGTGATATCACCTCCAAGGTGGGAGACAATGTCTATTGGTGGTGGGGGAATCTTATTCTTTTAAGTGTTTTGATGTATAAAGGTGTGTGTGTGTGTGTGTATAAAATTACATGAGGGGGTGATTAGGAAAATTAAAATTACATGAGGGAGTGATTAGGAAAAAAAATCTAAAAAACCCTTTGATGAGTAATAATGAAAAAAAAGTTCAGAAACACTGGCTTACATCTTTGAGTCAATAGCTGAAAAATATAGGAACTTCTAGAAAATTATAAAAATTTAATTTTAATGACAATATCTAGAAGGTGTACAAATAGAGGGCTAATATTCGTAGCAATGTTATTTATAATAATGAGTAATTGAAAGATACCTAAATTTCCAAAAATAGAGGATGATTAAATAAACTGTGGTGTATTCCTAAAATAGAATGATAGGTACTCACTGTATGTGAAAGAAATATGTATGGTATGGAATATCTTCACAGTTCTATAATTGAAAAAAATTGCATGCTGTTGTCACTTTATCAAAATGTATATTGACATTTATACATAGAACAAAACTGACTAAAAGGATTCATACAAAAATACTTTACAGTAATTACCAATGAATGGGAAGTGACAAGTAATTTTGTCTTCTCTTTTCTAACTTTTTTCTTTCCTTTTAATTAAATACTTCTATCAATTCAATACCCATGCATAACTGAAATTTCAAATAATACTGAATGGATTAAAAATAAGTTAAGCTTTGCTTTTCCCCCACCTCCTTATTCAACTTCCCTGAAGCAACAACTTTCAATTTTTTAAAGCTATTTTTCCTTGTGGTTACCTCCATGTAACTTACTTGCTATTTCTCAACTTTTTGTTGTTGTTGATTCCAGGTATATTCTACTGACTTCTTATAATATCATATTAGGATTTATCTACCTTATGTTTCCCTCAACAATCCCAAACACCTCTCCTTCCATCAACCGTATCAATGTATTTATATCATAAATTTTGCATGCTTAGTATTCTGTGTTGAATTTACTATAGTCAAAAATAATATTTATTGTTAAACTGCATAGTTTACTATGATTACATTTCCTTTTTTACTCATACATTTTCTTGAAGCTAATAATTGTCTTGTTAATTTTTCATGAGCCTAATCTTTGTAAATCCTCTGATAGAAATATAGAACTCCTCTTTCTATTCACAGATGTAATAACATACCAGTTTTGTTGTTGTTGCATTTTGTTTTTTCTTGGAGACATAACTTCTAGAGTCCTCCATCTTTCTCTATAATTGTTATTAACTGGTAGGGATTATTCATGGCTGTTGTCTTGGAACTTCTCTTTATTGCTATCCTGAAAATGTTCTTTAATTCTCTCCTACTTGTTTATTTCCTCTCCATTTCTTAGCTTGCTGCTTTGTGTTAGTAAGGCACAATCTTTAGTGGCTCCATGTCAAAGGACGCATAGGAGATAAATTTGTTGAAATTATTCATATCTGAAAATAGTCATTCTGCTCAGATACTTGATTTATAGCATATCAGAATATTGAAATAATTTTCCCTCAGAAGTTTGAAGACAAACTTAAATGTTCAGCCTCCACTCTTGGGGTTGAAAAATCCAGGGGAATTGTAATTACTGATATGTTGCACATAATACTTTTTTTTTTTTCTGGGAATCTTTAGAATATTCTTTTTGCCCTTTGTATTTGATATTGGTGTGGCTTCTTGAGAATTTCCCTCTTTTTCTTTTTCTTTTCTTTCCTTTTTTTTTTTTTTTTTAAATTTACTATGTTGGGTATTTAGTGGTCCTTTTACTCTGAAAAGTATTATGTACCACTTATGGAAAATTTTCTTATTTCTACTTTCTCTCTTTCTGGAATTATTTATTTGAATTGGATGGTGGACTTCTTCAATTGAGCCTTTGATTTTCTCATCTAGCTTCCATCTCTTTTTATTTTTTCTAGGTTCTGGTAGATTTCTCCAAGTTTACCTTCCAATTCTCTATTGACTGCTCTCATTGTTCTTAATTCAAGAGCTTTCTTTTAAATGCTGTTACTTTTTAAAAAAAGAGCATAGTCTTTCAACTTTATATATAACTTTCTGAAAATAAGCAGATTAATTTCTGAAGTTATCTCCTGCTTTTGATATTTTTTTGTTTCTTATTTCTCTTATCTTTTGCTTCTGTCTTTTAAGGTAGAGGTTTTCCTGAGATAGTTAGGAAATATATCTTTATGATTATGATTCAATTGCTAAAAAACAAAAGGTTATTGTAAGATCTCTATGCTTTCACAGAGCTTCTTCTTTTTTTAAAGACTTTATTTATTTGACAGAGACCGCAAGAGCAGGAACACAAGCAGGGGGAGTGGGAGAGGGAGAAGCAGGCTTTCCGCCGAGCAGGGAGCCCGATGTGGGACTCGATCCCAGGACCCTGGGATCATGACCTGAGCTGAAGGCAGCCGCTTAACGACTGAGCCACCCAGGCGCCCATTTCACAGAGCTTCTTGAATCATAGGCTTCACTGTGAATAAATGGGTAGAGAACTTTTCGTTGAATCACTTCTAAGTGTATCAGTGGACACTTTTTCTAAATAAAAATCTTCCATTTTCTTTCCTAGGTGTAAGGAGTAGCAAGAGATCTTGGAGGAAATAAATTCTGTTTTTTATTCAGGTGGCAGAGGGGCTCTGGTTTCTGATAACTCCTTATACAAATTTTTAGCCTATTCTCCTATTTATGATCTCATCATATTTCCTTACATTGAGAAATAACTGGGTCCTCTTGTTCCTGGGTTCATTTTAGTATTTAGGAGGAAAAAATTAGTTTCCTTCTGGCATCCTCATCTGCTTGCACACAGCAAATCCAAGAAAGTTAAAAGCTAACTGCGCACTAGTTCCGCCTTCTTTCTTTCAAAATTTTGTTGAAAATTCTGCTCTGCTGTTCCATCCTTGTCTGCTCTCTTTACCATTGTGGGGTTATAACATTGCAGTTTCTTTAATGTAATGCTTGTGGGATCTAGAAGGAAAAAAATAAGATCTTGTGTTTGGTTTACTACATTTATCTTGAAGTTCTTCATAAATATTTCCTTTATTTTTTCAAGGACCATGTTTTACTTTGGTAATCATGATGATAATATATTTAAAGAAATATAATCCTGTTTCACTTCTTATAATACCTACTACCACTCCACAATGTCTGTGAAACCATAAACAATGACATACATAATCTCTGCACATGGCTTCTGTAATGGCCAATTGTGGTCTCCATCATGACTGGACCTTTCCTTCTCTACTCATCACTGATTGGACTCTGCCCTGTATTTGTCTCTCCTGCCAAAGCAATTAGATGTCCTGGAGTTTCTGAACAGGTCCACTCCATCTGTGCCTTCCTAACTCTCTATTATTGCTGACCTTCTATTATTGCTGCCTACCTGTGCCTTTCTTATCCTCATCTCAGATCCCTGCCTACTTCCCATAACTGGCACTGCCCTTGCATTGAAATAGGATCTGTGTGTTGGTGCAGTGTCCATTCATATAGGGTGATAGGAAGCTAATAAGTATAAGATCAACATGGAAAGTCAATTTTCCATATTGTATCATGAGACTATTCATGTATCATTAAATCATTGCTGTATTTAGTAAAGTATCATAGGGGAGGGTGGTGGGGAGAATGGACTACACTTGTTTCCAGGTCTCTCTCCGGTAACTCCCTGTGGTGCAACCCTCAGCTCCACAGTGTTCCATGTATGTCTTCAGGGAACACGCTATTGTACAAGGTTTAGAACGTCGGCTTTCATGTTCAAAACTTGTTCATGTCAGTGTTCCAGAGATGGTCCCCCTGTGGGACAGTGGCTTGTGATAACACAGTTTCATGAGACTGATACCAGACTCTTAAATTACAGTGAAAGCTATAACCGTTCAAGAGAATAGATAATAACACGAGCCTGAGTTTTACCTTCAATCCCCATGAGCAAGCCGCTCTGGAAGCCAAATTATCAGAAGTTTGCTGGTCAAACAAGAAATCAACAACAGGAATTTCATTCTTACTTTCTCCTTTAAGTAAAAGGGAGAATTATTTTATTTTATTTTATTTTATTATGTTGTTAATCACCATACAATACATCATTAGTTTTTGATGTAGTGTTCCATGATTCATTGTTTTCGTATAACACCAAGTGCTCCATGCAATACGTGCCCTCCTTAATACCCATCATCGGACTAACCCATCCCCCCTCCCCCCTCCTCTCTAAAACTCTCAGTTTGTTTCTCAGAGTCCATAGTCTCTCATGGTTCGTCTCCCCCTCCGATTCCCCCCTTCATTTTTCCTTCCTTCTCCTAATGTCCTCCATGCTATTCCTTATGTTCCACAAATAAGTGAAAACATATGATAATTGACTTTCTCTGCTTGACTTATTTCACTTAGCATAATCTCCTCCAGTCCCATCCATGTTGATGTAAAAGTTGGGTATTCATCCTTTCTGATGGCTGAGTAATATTCCATTGTATTTATGGACCATATCTTCTTTATCCATTGTCCATTGAAGGGCATCTCGGCTCTTTCCACAGTTTGGCTATTGTGGACATTGCTACTATGGACATTGGGGTTTGTATGACCCTTCTTTTCACTACATCTATGTCTTTGGGGTAAATACCCCAGAGTGCAATTGCTGGGTCATAGGGTAGCTCTATTTTTAATTTTCTGAGGAACCTCCACACTGTTTTCCAAAGTGGCTATACCAACTTACATTCCCACCAACAGTGTTAGAGGGTTCCCCTTCTGCCACAACCTCTCTAACATTCGTTGTTTCTTGCCTTGTCCATTTTTGCCATTCTTACTGGTGTAAGAATGATTTGAATTGAATTTGATTTGAATTTCCCTGAAGGCTAATGATGATGAACATTTTTTCATGGGTCTGTTAGCCATTTGTATGTCTTCTTCGGAGAAGTGTCTGTTCATCTCTTCTGCCCATTTTTGACTTGATTATTTGTTTTTTGGGTGTTGAGTTTGAGAAGTTCTTTATAGATCTTGGATACCAGCCCTTTATCTGTAGTGTCATTTGCAAATATCTTCTCCCATTCTGTGGGTTGCCTCTTTGTTTTGTTGACTGTTTCCTTTGCTGTGCAGAAGCTTTTTATCTTGATGAAGTCCCAAAAGTTCATTTTTGCTTTTGTTTCCCTTACCTTTAGAGATGGGTCTTGAAAGAAGTTGCTCTGGCCAATGTCAAAGAGGTTACTGCCTATGTTCTCCTCTAGGATTTTGATGGATTCCTGTCTCACATTGAGGTCTTTCATCCATTTTGAATTTGTCTTTGTGTATGGTGTTAGAGAATGGTCAAGTTTCATTCTTCTGTATATAGCTGTCCAATTTTCCCAGCACCATTTATTGAAGAGACTGTCTTTTTTCCATTGCATATTTTTTCCTGCTTTGTTGAAGATTATTTGGCCATAGAGTTGAGGGTCCATATCTGGGCTCTCTATTTTGTTCCATTGGTCTATATGTCTGTTTTTGTGCCAGTACCATGCTGTCTTGGTGATCATGGCTTTGTAATACAGCTTAAAATCAGGCAGCGTGATGCCCCCAAATATTGAAAAAGAAAAAGACTCAACCTCCAAATACTAGAATTCATACAGTAATTCAGTAATGTGGCAGGATACAAAATCAATGCACAGAAATCAGTTGCTTTCTTATACACTAACAATGCAACTGTAGAAAGAGAAATTAGAGAATCGATTCCATTTACAATAGCACCAAAACCCATAAGATACCTTGGAATAAACCTAACCAAAGAGGTAAAGGATCTATACTCTAGGAACTACAGAACACTCATGAAAGAAATTGAAGAAGACACAAAAAGATGGAAAAACATTCCATGCTCATGGATCAGAAGAATAAACATTGTTAAAATGTCTATGCTGCCCAGAGTAATCTATACCTTCATGCCATCCTGATCAAAATCCAATGACATTTTTCAAAGTGCTGCCACAAACAATCCTAAAATTTGTATGGAATCAAAAAAGACCCCGAATTACCAAGGAATCCATCACGCCCTGGGCTATTGTTTTTGGGGAGGATTTCGACCACTGCTTCAATCTCGTTACTGGTTTTTTGCCTATTCAGGTTGTCAGTTTCTTCTGATTTCAGTCATGGTAGTCTATAGGTTTCTAGGAAGTCTTCCATTTCTTCCAGGTTGCTTAATTTATTGGCATATAGTTGTTGATAATAATTTCTAATAATTGTTTCTATTTCCTTGGTGTTAGTCATGATCTCTCCCCTTTCATTCATAATTTTATTAATTTGGGTCCTTTCTCTTTTCTTTTGGATAAGTCTGGCCAGTGGTTTATCGATCTTATTAATTCCTTGATATCATCTGTATCTATAACAGATACTAAAAATAAAATTTTGTATATAGTATCTTACACAAACTTTTGTAATAGCTTTTGTTGCAAAATGTAACTTTTAGTTACTTATAAGCCTCTCTTAGCTTGATTGAATATTTTGAAGACTGAAACATGTCTCATTCATTTTCATGCAGAACATACAGGTGTTAAAAATGTTGATTGAATGAGTGAATGAATGAATGGCTGAGTAATATTCAGCATAAGTGGCTGAATGCTAATGTATTCATATATTTGCCTTGGAAGTTGTTTAAATAGAAGTGGGATGAACACTTTTTAAGGGTGCCATAGGGACAAACCCAATGTCCATGTTTATGTTTAAATTTTGTAAATATCCTCAAAATCCTCAATTATCTTAGAAACTTCAATGGAATCTAATAGTCTATTTAGGTGAAAACCGGCTGGCAAGGGGTGATGACACAGAGAATAGCTAATCGGAGAGAAGGAGGTGGCTAATACTCCCAAACATTAAGTAACTACTTCTTTTATTGAATTTATTAAAAAGTCTTTTCCAGTTTTATTGATATATAGTTGGCATATAGCATTTTGTAAATTAAACCTATATACTGCAAAGTTGGTTACCACAATAAAGTTAGTTATGCATTCATCCTTTCAATTAGTATTTGTGTGTGTGTGTGTGTGTGTGTATGGTGAGAACATTTAAGATCTACTTTTTAACAACTCTCAAATATACATTATAATATTTTTAACTATAGTCACCATGCTGTACATTAGCACCCCAGAACTTATTTATCTGATAACTGAAAGGAAGGCTCAGTCAGGAGAGGATAGCAAGAAGCTAGAGGAGATGGCAGAAGATGTACTTCAGGCTGGAATTACGGTGTTGAAACTTACTAGCTGTGAGACCTTGGGCCTGTCATTTAACCTCACTGAATGTCACATATGCTTCATAAGATTATGATGGAATCTAAATGATAGGGGCGCCTGGATGGTGCAGTGGGTTGAGCATCAGACTTTTGGTTTCTGCTCAGGTCATGATCTCAGGGTCGTGAGATCAAACCCTGCATTGGACACAGCGCTCAGCATGGCGTCTGCATGAGATTCTCTGTCCCTCTCTCTCTGTCCCTCCCACTCATGTGCTCTCTCTCTAAAATAAATAAATCTTTAAAAAAATTAAAAATGATACATAAAAGATCAGTGAATGTGTTCCTTCTCTCATCCTACCTCCATGCTTCTCCACCCTGTTCTCTGGCATCTTTCTTGCATCTCTTTGATGTTCTACACTGTTCGCCATCTGTTGGTGGGGGGAAGCGTAAATACCAAAAAGGTGCAAGATGCTTTGTGAAATGGAGATACAGAGGGGAGAGCAAGAAAAAGACACTGATTGATCTAGGGTCATTTTGGAGAGGAGGGATGGCTGCCGAGCCCAACGCTGGGGTCCCTCACCTCCCTGAAGCTCTGCAGTTCCTCCTAAATGACTTTCTGCAGACTCCGTACTGTCTTATTGCTAATTCCTATCAATTTGTTCCCCATTACTAACCCCAGGTTTTATTCCCTGATATTGTTTGCAAGTTTCTTTGCGACAATTGACTAGCTCTGTTTTAGATTACGTCCCCCCAGGTACATCAACTCTCATCATTGCCCAAGTTGAATCTTGTTACTGTAACATTTGCTGAGGATAAAATGTACCTTCCGTCCTTTCTTAGATAGTTTTGTTTCACTTACAAGACACTATTTGGGCCCAAGACAGTATTTCAAATAAACAATCTTGCTATTTCTTCTAAATTTGGGCAACATCCAAATTTACATTTTTGTCACTGAACTATAAAGGAACCAAGAGAAGGTACCTGGATCCTTGCTTCATCCTTTGGCAATTGCTGCTGCATCTGCTAAGTGTGGTGGGTCTGGCATAGTTGCAAAGACTTCCACTGGAGTTTCGATGAGAATCGGGTCCAGGGGGTTATTTTTAGAATCTAAAATTAATTTAGTAATCAAATGATTACTGATTTCAAAAACAATATTTATGGTCATACTAAGATACAAGAAAGGAAAACATGTCCTCATTGTGTATTTACACAAAGTCAGAAATATGTATACAGAAGCAGCTTAATTTTTCAGTATGTTTATGGAAAACTCCAGCCCCAGTCTTCTTTTTCAGCTATTTACTGTGGACTAACTTCAAAAACATTTTCTTTTTCCACAAAACCCAGTGGATATATATATATTTTAAGGTCCATAAAATAAAAGGATTGTGTTGGAGAACATGGGGATTCTGGTTTTCTCCTTAACATCTTCTTTTTTATTATTCATTACCAGATTATACAGATGTCTTTTTCACCCACTCAGTCAACAGTTTTGGGTTTTTTTGTTTTTGTTTTTGTTTTTTTTAATTCCTACTGTGTGTAAGACGGGATAGACAGAGATCTCACTTTTAGGGTGCTTGAGGTCTGTCACAGTAGATAGACATTACACATATAATTTATTATAAATATAGCATAAGTACAGTAAATATGAAAGGATATAAAAGGGGACATATTTTCCTACCTTTTCTCTGATTGAAAGAAGGCTTCCTTGAGGAAATGGTGTTTAAGCAGAGCCTAAAGTATAAGCCATTGGAGATTAGGACATTTGTTGGGAAGCAGCTTTCTAAGCACAGGGAAGAGTAACATGTTCACAGACCTGTGAGAGGCCTGACGTCTAGCAAGGGATGGGGAGAGGGGCAAGGGAAGATGCCAGAGAGGCATGGAAGGCTATGTAAAGAATTTGAATATTTGTTATTTTGTTATTACCTTTCATTTCTGTAGTATTTTGCCATTTTTAAAGTACTTTCATACAAAATGTTACTTGGTTGACCTGGATCTTGTAAATTCAGGTGGGATGATCAGAGGAGAGTCTAGGGGGGCTATCCATGCTTGCAACATAAATCTACTTACTTGAAAGAACTTCTTTGTTGCCAATTTATTTTTAATAGTGAAAACCTGGTTTAGGTCCTAAATTAGCACTCTATTCTCTATAATAATAGCTAACATTTATGTCTAAGTACTTTATGTATATATTAATGCATTGAATCCTCTTATCCTTACAAGGAAGCTGCTATTATTATCCAACATTTTAAAGAAAGAAAAAGGGGGCATGTGCCTAAGGTCACACAACTAGTACATATCAGAGGTGGAATTTGAATACAGATGTCTGGTTGCAGAGCTCACATAGTGAACTATAATGTGATACATTTTTTGTTTTTGCTCCTGTCTAAACTCTCATGCATTCCTCTTTGTTAGAAGCCTGATCTTTGTGTCTTTAAAAGAAAAAAAAAGGATTATTCTACATACCCCCGTAAAATCTCAGGTTTCCTTTTAGAATATAGCTTTCAATTAACCCAAAGGAGAAATTGACATATGATGAATGTATGTATATATGCATTCATATTAGTGTCAAGATGAATTATAGTTGATTTACCTGTTAAAGAGAAGATGCATTTTTGTAAATGACAAGGTTAAGTAATAGAGGTTCACACTTACATATTAAAAACTGTTTATTCTCTCTTCTGAATTGTTTTTCTTAATGAAAAATAATATTCTTCCTTTGTTCCAGGGTCTCTGTGAGTCAGAGGTAAGTCAAATATGCCATGGATTTTCTATTTTAGGACACTTTAGAACATACTTCTAAAAAATATAAATCATTCTTCCCCACCTGCCAGTGACTTCTTCTGTACCTCTCAATTTATGTATGTGTAAGGATTAGCAGAATATAAATGTTTTTATTAAAGTTTACCAGTTTAGAAAAAGGATGTGATTGAAACTCAGTATGATTATGGGTCCCTGGAATTATTCTCTGGAATTACGTTTAGTCAATCATTATTTGATCAGTAGATATTATTAAACAGATACCATGTTACAGATTACTGTGAAGAGACTGGTGAATCTATGATGATCAAAAAAGTTATGGTCTTTCACTTTATAGATATTCAAATTTAGTAGGAAAGATAGACATTAAATAAACAATTATGAGTATAATAGCTGGTAAACAGATGTGCAGGGGGACATAAAACACGTTGAATACATTGATCTTAAGTATTTTTTACATCTAACATTCTATCATTCTACTCCTTAGTTATACATGAGTAGGGAGATACATGTTCTCATCCTGCGTCTGTTAGTAGTGTTTGTGTAACCTGAGGAAAGTCAGGGAATCAGAATATTCAAAGCAGAAGGGATTGTAGTACCTCTCTGTACTTCAATTGCCCTTATTTATGAAAAGGCAGACAGAGAGGGTGGAGGATGGCCTAGATTAATGGTTCTCAGACCTGAGTGTGTGTCAGATCACCTGGGAGAATGTTAGAACACAATTTGATGGATCCCCTTACCTTCCCCACAGAGATTCTGATTGAGAATCTGGTCTTGGGACCACACTTTGTGAACCATTGGCCCAGGCAATCTTTAAGAATATTTCTTATTTCTAAAGTACTATGCACTGCAGGAAATAGGGCTATCAGGAAGCTCCCAAAAGCATTTTGGTAACTGTTTTCTCTATGGGGTGATCTTATTGTGAATTAAAAAAAAATTCTCGTAGTTTTATAATTCCAATCATATTTTATTTTTTTTATTTTTTTTTCCCTTGGAGCTCACAATAATGTTAGCATTTTATTTTATTTTATTTTATTTTATTTTTATTCTTATGTTAATCCCCATACATTACATCATTAGTTTTAGATGAAGTGTTCCATGATTCATTGTTTGTGCATAACACCCAGTGCTCCATGCAGAATGTGCCCTCCTCAACACCCACCACCAGGCTAACCCATCCTCCCACCCCCCTCCACTCTAGAACCTGTTTGTTTTTTGTTTGTTTGTTTGTTTTTAATTTTTTTTATTCTTATGTTAATCCCCATACATTACATCATTAGTTTTAGATGAAGTGTTCCATGATTCATTGTTTGTGCATAACACCCAGTGCTCCATGCAGAATCTGCCCTCCTCAATACCCACCACCAGGCTAACCCATCCTCCCACCCCCCTCCCCTCTAGAACCCTGTTTGTTTTTCAGAGTCCATCGTCTCTCATGGTTCGTCTACCCCTCCAATTTCCCCCGCTTCATTCTTCCCCTCCCGCTACCTTCTTCTTCTTCTTCTTTTTTTTTTCTTAACATACATTGCATTATTTGTTTCAGAGGTACAGATCTGAGATTCAACAGTCTTGCACAATTCACAGCGCTTACCAGAGCACATACCCTCCCCAGTGTCTATCACCCAGTCACCCCATCCTTCCCACCCCAACCCCCACTCCAGCAACCCTCAGTTTGTTTCCTGAGATTAAGAATTCCTCATATCAGTGAGATCATATGATACATGTCTTTCTCTGTTTGACTTATTTCACTCAACATAATACCCTCCAGTTCCATCCACGTCGTTGCAAATGGCAAGGTCTCATTCCTTTTGATGGCTGCATAATATTCCATTGTATATATATATACCACATCTTCTTTATCCATTCATCTGTTGATGGACATCTTGGCTCTTTCCACAGTTTGGCTATTGTGGACATTGCTGCTATAAACATCGGGGTGCACGTACCCCTTCGGATCCCTACTTTTGTATCTTTGGGGTAAATACCCAGTAGTGCAATTGCTGGATCATATGGTAGCTCTATTTTCAACTTTTTGAGGAACCTCCATAATGTTTTCCAGAGTGGCTGCACCAGCTTGCATTCCCACCAACAGTGTAGGAGGGTTCCCCTTTCTCCGCATCCCCGCCAACATCTGTCCTTTCCTGACTTGTTAATTTTAGCCATTCTGACTGGTGTGAGGTGGTATCTCATTGAGGTTTTGATTTGGATTTCCCTGATGCCGAGCGATATTGAGCACTTTTTCATGTGTCTCTTGGCCATTTGGATGTCTTCTTTGGAAAAATGTCTGTTCATGTCTTCTGCCCATTTCTTGATTGGATTCTTTGTTCTTTGGGTGTTGAGTTTGATGAGTTCTTTATAGATTTTGGATACTAGCCCTTTATCTGATATGTCATTTGCAAATATCTTCTCCCATTCTGTCGCTTGTCTTTTGGTTTTGTTGACTGTTTCCTTTGCTTTGCAAAAGCTTTTTATCTTGATGAAGTCCCAAGAGTTCATTTTTGCCCTTGCCTCCCTTGCCTTTGGCAATGTTTCTAGGAAGAAGTTGCTTCGGCTGAGGTCAAAGAGGTTGCTGCCTGTGTTCTCCTTTAGGATTTTGATGGACTCCTGTCTCACATTGAGGTCTTTCAACCATTTGGAGTCTATTTTTGTGTGTGGTGTAAGGAAATGGTCCAGTTTCATTCTTCTGCATGTGGCTATCCAATTTTCCCAACACCATTTGTTGAAGAGACTGTCTTTGTTCCATTGGACATTCTTTCCTGCTTTGTCAAAGATGAGTTGACCATAGAGTTGAGGGTCCATTTCTGGGCTCTCTATTCTGTTCCATTGATCGATGTGTCTGTTTTTGTGCCAGTACCATGCTGTCTTGATGATGACAGCTTTGGAATAGAGCTGGAAGTCCGGAATTGTGATGCCGCCGGCTTTGCTTTTCTTTTTCAACATTCCTCTGGCTATGCGGGGTCTTTTCTGGTTCCATACAAATTTTAGGATGATTTGTTCCATTTCTTTGAAAAAAGTGGATGGTATTTTGATGGGGATTGCATTTAATGTGTAGATTGCTCTAGGTAGCATTGACATCTTCACAATATTTGTTCTTCCAATCCATGAGCATGGAACGTTTTTCCATTTCTTTGTGTCTTCCTCAATTTCTTTCATGAGTATTTTATAGTTTTCTGAGTACAGATCCTTTGTCTCTTTGGTTAGATTTATTCCTAGGTATCTTATGGTTTTGGGTACAATTGTAAATGGGATGGACTCCTTAATTTCTCTTTCTTCTGTCTTGTTGTTGGTGTATAGGAATGCCACTGACTTCTGTGCATTGATTTTATATCCTGCCACTTTACTGAATTCCTGTATGAGTTCTGGAAGTTTTGGGGTGGAGTCTTTTGGGTTTTCCACATAAAGTATCATAACATCTGCAAAGAGTGAGAGTTTGACTTCTTCTTTGCCAATTTGGATGCCTTTGATTTCTTTTTGTTGTCTGATTGCTGTGGCTAGGACTTCCAATACTATGTTGAATAGCAGTGGTGATAGTGGACATCCCTGCCGCGTTCCTGACCTTAGGGGGAAAGCTCTCAGTTTTTCCACATTGAGAATGATATTCGCTGTAGGTTTTTCATAGATGGCTTTTATGATATTGAGGTATGTACCCTCGATCCCTATACTCTGAAGAGTTTTGATCAAGAAAGGATGCTGTACTTTGTCAAATGCTTTTTCTGCATCTATTGAGAGGATCATATGATTCCTGTTCTTTCTTTTGATAATGTATTGTATCACATTGATTGATTTGCGGATGTTGAACCAACCTTGCAGCCCAGGGATAAATCCCACTTGGTCATGGTGAATAATCCTTTTAATGTACTGTTGGATCCTATTGGCTAGTATTTTGGTGAGAATTTTTGCATCCATGTTCATCAGGGATATTGGTCTGTCATTCTCCTTTTTGATGGGGTCTTTGTCTGGTTTTGGGATCAAGGTAATGCTGGCCTCATAAAATGAGTTGGGAAGTTTTCCTTCCATTTCTATTTTTTGGAACAGTTTCAGAAGAATAGGTATTAATTCTTCTTGAAATGTTTGGTAGAATTCCCCTGGGAAGCCATCTGGCCCTGGGCTTTTGTTTTTTGGGAGATTTTTGATGACTGCTTCAATTTCCTTAGTGGTTATAGGTCTGTTCAGGTTTTCTATTTCATCCTGGTTCAGTTTTGGTAGTTGGTACATCTCTAGGAATGCATCCATTTCTTCCAGGTTATTTAACTTGCTGGCATAGAGTTGCTCATAATATGTTCTTAAAATTGTTTGTATTTCTTTGGTGTTGGTTGTGATCTCTCCTCTTTCATTCATGATTTTGTTGATGTGGGTCATTTCTCTTCCCTTTTTGATAAGTCTGGCCAGGGGTTTATCAATCTTGTTAATTCTTTCAAAGAACCAGCTCCTAGTTTCGTTGATCTGTTCTACTGTTCTTTTAGTTTCTATTCCATTGATTTCTGCTCTGATCTTTATTATTTCTCTTCTCCTGCTGGGTTTAGGCTTTATTTGCTGTTCTTTCTCCAGCTCCTTTCGGTGTAGGGTTAGGTTGTGTACTTGAGACCTTTCTTGCTTCTTGAGAAAGGCTTGTATTGCTATATACTTTCCTCTTAGGACTGCCTTTGCTGCATCCCAAAGATTTTGAATAGTTGTGTTTTCATTTTCATTGGTTTCCATGTATTTTTTAAATTCTTCTTTAATTTCCTGGTTGACCCATTCGTTCTTCAGTAGGATGCTCTTTAGCCTCCATGTATTTGAGTTCTTTCTGACTTTTGTCTTGTGATTGAGCTCTAGTTTCAAAGCATTGTGGTCTGAAAATAGGCAGGGAATGATTCCAATCTTTTGGTACTGGTTGAGACCTGATTTATGACCTAGGATGTGATCTATTCTGGAGAATGTTCCATGGGCACTAGAGAAGAATGTGTATTCTGTTGCTTTGGGGTGGAATGTTCTGAATATGTCTGTAAAGTCCATTTGGTCCAGTGTGTCATTTAAAGTCTTTATTTCCTTGTTGATCTTTTGCTTAGA
Organism: Neomonachus schauinslandi; assembly: GCF_002201575.2. Lineage (NCBI taxonomy): Eukaryota > Metazoa > Chordata > Mammalia > Carnivora > Phocidae > Neomonachus > Neomonachus schauinslandi. The sequence continues at coordinate 70,778,605 of NC_058413.1, read as the reverse complement.
TGATCTGTCCATTTCAGTGAGGGGGGTGTTAAAGTCCCCCACTATTATTGTATTGTTGTCAATGTGTTTCTTTGCTTTTGTTATTAATTGGCTTATATAATTGGCTGCTCCCATGTTAGGGGCATAGATATTTACAATTGTTAGATCTTCTTGTTGGATAGATCCCTTAAGTAGGATATAATGTCCTTCCTCATCTCTTATTACAGTCTTTGGTTTAAAATCTAATTTGTCTGATATAAGGATTGCCACCCCAGCTTTCTTTTGGTGTCCATTAGCATGGTAAATGGTTTTCCACCCCCTCACTTTCAATCTGGGGCTGTCTTTGGTTCTAAAATGAGTCTCTTGCAGACAGCATATCGATGGGTCTTGTTTTTTAATCCAGTCTGATAGCCTGTGTCTTTTGATTGGGGCATTGAGCCCATTTACATTCAGGGTAACTATTGAAAGATAGGAATTTAGTGCCATTGTATTGCCTGTAAGGTGACAGTTACCGTATATTGTCTGTGTTCCTTTCTGGTCTATGTTGCTTTTAGGCTCTCTCTTTGCTTAGAGGACCCCTTTCAAGATTTCCTGTAGGGCTGGTTTTGTGTTTGCAAATTCCTTTAGTTTTTGTTTGTCCTGGAAGCTTTTTATCTCTCCTTCAATTTTCAATGACAGCCTAGCTGGATAGAGTATTCTTGGCTGCATATTTTTCTCATTTAGTGCTCTGAATCTATCCTGCCAGTCCTTTCTGGCCTGCCAGGTCTCTGTGGATAGGTCTGTTGCCAATCTAATGTTTCTACCCTTGTAGGTTACATATCTCTTCTCCCGAGCTGCTTTCAGGATTTTCTCTTTGTCTATGAGACTCGTAAGTTTTACTATTAGATGTCGGGGTGTTGACCTATTTTTATTGATTTTGAGAGGGGTTCTCTGTGTTTCCTGGATTTTCATGCCTGTTTCCTTCCCCAGATTAGGGAAGTTCTCTGTTATAATTTGCTCCATTATACCTTCTGCCCCTCTCTCTCTTTCTTCTTCTTCTGGGATCCCAATTATTCTAATGTTGTTTCGTCTTATGGTATCGCTTATCTCTCGAATTCTGCCCTCGTGATCCAGTAGTTGTTTCTCTCTCTTTTTCTCAGCTTCTTTATTTTCCATCATTTCATCTTCTATATTACTGATTCTCTCTTCTGCCTCATTTATTCTAGCAGTTAGCACCCCCATTTTTTATTGCACCTCATTAATAGCCTTTTTGATTTCTACTTGGTTGGATTTTAGTTCTTTTACTTCTCCAGAAAGGGTTTCTCTAATAACTTCCATATTTTTTTCAAGCCCAGCTAGTATCTTTAAAGTGATGATTCTGAACTCTAGATCTGACATCGTACCAATGTCCGTATTGAGTAGGTCCCTGGCAGTCGGTACTACCTCTTGTTCTTTTTGTTGAGGTGATTTTTTCCGTCTTGTCATTTTGTGCAGAGGAGAATAGATTAATGAGAGAACAAAATGCTAGCAGAGTAACAACGTCCCCAGAAAATATACTCTAAACAAATCAGAAAAAACCTGAAGCAGTGGGAAAAGAAAGGGAAAGAGACAAAAAAGAAAAAGAAAAAAAAAGAAAAAGATAAAGATAAAAACAAAAACAAACAAAACAAAACAACAACAAAAAAACCAGAATGTGATCAAATATGATCAGGCTGGTATATAGATCAGTGCCACACACTAGATTTGGGGTGGAATTTGGGCTTTTAGAAGAAAGTGCCTCCCAATATTTTAAAGAAAGAAAAACTTATATATGTACAAAAATAAGGGTTGATATGATGAAGGGATGGAATATGACTGTAAAGATGGAAATTTTAAAAAATTTTATAAAAGGAATTGATAAGAAATTGTTTGAAAAAAGAAAGAAGAGGATTTAAAAAAAGAAAAAACAAAGGGAGAGGATGTGATCAGGCAGGGGAATAGAAAACACCATATACTAGAGATTTAGGGTATATTTTGATCTGTTAGAAGAAACTATCTCAAAATTTTAAAGAGAGAACAACTTATATATATAAGCCAAAAATACGGGTAACTACTATGAAGGGATAGAATATGACTCTAAAAATGAAAAATAAAAATTTTTTTTTTTAAAAAAGGGATTGATAAGATGTTGGTTGAAAAAGGGAAAAAGAAAAATTCAAAAACAAAAAAAAAAGAAAAAAAGACAGTTAAAAAAAATTAACTTTGAAAGACTACAGAATCATGGTAAAAAAGCCATGAATTCTATGTGCAGTAGTCCCCTAGAGCTGGAGTTCTGCCGTTCTCATTGATGGGTAAACTTGGTCTTGGCCGGCTGTTCTCGCTGATCTTCTGGGGAGGGGCCTGTTGCCGTGGTTTCCAAATGTCTCTGCCGGAGGCGGAATTGCCCCGCCCCTGCCCCCTCCCGGCTAAGTAATCTGCTCAGGTTTGCTCTCCGGGGCTTTTGTTCCCTGCGAGCTCTCCGTACAGCTTTGGAGGCGGAGAGTGAAAATGGCGGCCTCCCAATCTCCGCCGCGGAGGAGCCGAGAACTCGGGGCCCCGCTTCTCAGTGAGCCCCCAGAGAAAAGCCGTCAGTCACTCCCGTCGCCCCGGTCTCCAGCCGCACTCCGTGCTCACCCGGCCTGTGACCGCGCGTTTCTATCTCTGGCACCCGACCCCGGGTGGAGTCTCCAAACCCAGCAGATCCCTGCGGCGCACTCCCGCGCGGCTCCTCCCGGGGGAGGAAGGTGAGTCTCCCCGGATCTGCCGCTTGTTGGGTCCCTTCCAGAAAGTGGTCGCTTTTCTGATGAGAGAGTTGTTGCTCTTCTTTTCTTCGATCTCCTGTTGAGTTTGTAGGTGTTCAGAATGGTTTGATCCCTATCCAGCTGAATTCCTGAGACCAGACGAAATCCAGGTCTCCTACTCCCCAATCATATTTTAAACGATTAAGAATGAGTACAGAAAGTCATAGAACTCAATGCCAATAATATGTACCCCTCAAATCCTTGAGCTGACAAGGTCTTAAAGAGATATTTTGGAGGCAATCCAACTAGAGTAGGTCAACATGAATTTATAATATGAAAAGTCTTAAGTCATAATCATTTATGTCAATGATAAGGAACAAAAATCCAACATCTATCAGCCCCAGGAAGAGGAAAACAGTTGAATTAAGAAGAAACATTTTCAAGATGATATCAAAAATAATTTTCAAAATCTTTGAATCAAAGTATTTGTAGTGTCTCAATACAGTTTTTAAAACTTTCTTAAAATGTATGTAAGGGGGGGTGCTTGGGTGGCTCAGTCAGTTAACCATCTGCCTTCAGCTCAGGTCATGATCTCAGGGTCCTGAGATTGAGCCCCATGCCAGGCTCCCTGATCAGCAGGGAGTCTGCTTCTCTCTCTCCTTCTGCCTCTCTCCCTGGCTTGTGCTCTCTCTCTCTCACTCACTTTCTCCCTCAAATAAATAAATGAAAACTTTAAAAAAATGTATGTAAGGAGACAGTAGGAAAAATTGTGAAGAGTAAACAAAAATAAGTTCTTATAATAGAAAATATACAATTTGGCTTAAGTAGAGAAAGGAGGTTATACATCTACATAGGCCTAAGGTAGGACTTCTCTGGCAGGTTCTAGGTAAAAGAAATTGATGATCAATACATGAAAATCAGAAGCATACTATGTTAAAAACAAACAATATGGCAAATTGCTCTTTCTTCTAAAATGAAAAGTCTGGAACTGATGACTCCTAATATCTTTCTGGCTTTAAATTCTTACTACTCTTAGTGCTAGACATAGAGCATTAATATTTATTTATTGAATTATGTCATATTTGATGATAAGCCTGCTGGCCAGCAGCCTTTGAATGAAATGTATTTGGCAAGAATACAGGTAATGGTGTACAAATTATTGTAAATTGCCTTCTCCTGCTGAGATAAAGGCATCATCTCTGCCCTTGTTTCCCTCACATTGAACTTTCTTCTCTCTGTTTCTACTTAGCCATTAATGATCCAAAGATTTTGTAGAACAGACCAAAATCCAAGACAGATTTCAACTTGGACATTTTGTTTGCATGACTACGATGAAAGCCATGGTTGTAAAAATAACTGGGTTTGTTTGTTTTCTAATTTCTAAAGAATAGCATGGACTTCTAATCTCTCTTTCCACTTGGCAAGATAGAATTACCTGAAATATCTGGGCATTTACATTATTTCATAGCTAGTCAAATGCAAGTAGAGTAAATGGAGGACTTTGGCACAGTACAAATCTAGGAAGAAAAGGTAGAAGATCATAGAATGTCAGAGTTGTAAAGGAAATTAGAGATCATTACAATTAAAACATCCATTACATAAGTGAGGCAACTGAGGCTCATAAAGTTTTATTATCTTTATAGAATCATATTTATATGTTTTATTGGGTTAATTAGCCTTACTGATGAGCCTAGACAGGAGGCAGACCATAATAGTTTAAATCATACTAACCAAAAGAAAGATGATATAGCTTAATTAATATACAGACAATAGCCTTTAAGGCAAAATTAATTCCTAAGTATTTATCACTATGAAGCCACATCATTTTTAAATTATATATGTGAAATAACATAATTTTAAAATATATAAAGAAAAAACTTGAGAGAAAATGACAAATCTACCACCATAATGGGAGATTTCTATATATACCTCTCTCAATGATTGATAGATCAAGTAGATAAAATCATTAATAAGAGTAAGGAAAATTCAAAAGAATCAAAAAAATATGCATAAAACAGTTCACCCAAGAACATTTTACACATTTTTCTCAAGTATAATGGAAAATTATATAATCATGCCATCCTTGGTCTATGCCATAAAGCAAGGCTCAACAAGTATTAAAAATTGCTAGTTAACACTTTTATTTTCTGACATTAAAGCAATTAAGTTATAAATCAAAAATAAAAAATAACACAAAAGTATACATTGGGAGATTTTAAAAAACATACTTCAGAATTACACCTGGATAAAGAAGTTTTCTACCCAATTTTTAAGCTCCAATTAATTTCAATGTAATACAAATAATTCCAGAGACTAGAAAAAGTGAGAACATTGCTCATATTTTATCAGGCTCATAAAACCTTCAGAGCAAAACCCAACAATTAGAGTGAAAGTAGGAAAAATACAGATCAATCTCACTTAACAAATATAGATGGGAAGTCCTGCAAAAGAATCAGTAAAAATATACCAAAATACACCATAACTATATTGGATTTACACAAGGAATGCCAGAATTGTTTAATATTAGAAAATCTGTTATTTTAATTTTCTATTTTAACATCTTATCATCTTACTACATATAAAAATATCAATTCAACATCTATTAATGATTAAAAACTCAATCAACTGGATAAGAAGGAAAAATATTTCATAATAGATATTTACTATAACTTAGAGCAAGGATCATATTCAGTGATGAAATTTAAGAAGCATTCTCTTTAAAATCAGAATGTGGCCTGTCATTATTACCTCTACTATGGATTGCTGTTAGACAAGGGAAATAAAAATACAGAACCAAAAGGAAGAGATGTAGTGGAATTCATAGGCAAACTGTAGCAATACAGAATTCAGCTTGTTCCTGGTATAATCTCATTATACAAAAATCATTGACAGTCCTACACACCAGAAGTAACCAATTTATAGTAGGAAAAATCCCATTTGTAACAACAACCAAAAATCCATGGTGTGAAGAAATTCATCTAACAAGGATGCATGGACTTATTTTGGAGAAAGTTGCAAAACAGTACTGAGAGTATTAAAGAAGATAGAACAAAATGAAAAGATTAATAATATACATGGATAAAAATACTCAAATGTTAGAAGATGACAATTCTCCTAAAATTGATCTATGAGTTCAATGCAATGCAATTAACACATCAACAGGTTTGGTTTTGTGGAATTAGATAATCTGATGCCAAAATCAATATGGATGAGGAAGAGGTCAAGAACAAGACTTATTCAAAAAAAAAAAAGAAGAAAGGGAAATTTGCCCTATCAGTTATCAATGCTTATGACACATCTTAGAATTTAAACAGTATGGCATATTTGTTCATATGCAGAAACTTGATGCACAAATTTTAAATTTGATGCGCAACTTCAAATTTTAGATCTGATGCACAAATTTATCAATAGTATGGAATAGAGCAGTGCATAGATAGCAAGATGGGGGAGGAGAGCAGGGGAGCAGCTCACCCTGGCAGTTTGGAGTATTTTGTGACTGACCTTGGTTAGAATTGCTTACGCATGATAAAAATAGAAGAAGAATAAGTTAGAGCCAGTATTATTATTGATTTAAAAGTTTTCTCTTCTGCCTTCTCCAGTAGAAGGCTGCACCCAATGTCTCCCTCCTCGGTGTGCCAGAAACATAGTACGTGTATGTATGGAAGCTTGGTATAAGTTACAGAAAGCATTATGTGTTGGTGGAAGAAGAATGATTAGTCTATAAATGGGTAAGGGACAATATTTTCATGTGGAGAAAAATCAAATTAAGTTCTAGGAAACATCTTTTTAAATTCAGAGTCAGAAATGATTTTTTTTAGATAAGAAAAAAGCACAAATCATAAAGGAAAAGACTGAGACAGTTAACTCTGCTGAGAATAGGGGGGAGAAAAAGAAGGATGTTACTGACAAAAGATTAGTATCCAGAACATATAAAAAAGTCCAATAAGAAAAAGACAAACAATCCAGTATAAAATAAGCAGAGGATATAAACAGACAAATCACAGAAAATGAACCAGAATAGCCAAAAACACAGGAAGTGATATACGACCTCACCAATTACTAATTAAGGACTCTCTAATAATTAAAGATAGAGAAATAAAAACACTACAACTGAGGCTAATGATGTACTATGTGTTGGCTAATTGAATTTAAATTTAAAAAAAAAGAAATAAGAAATAAAAAGAAAAACAGAATATCTTAAAGTAGTCAAATTACCTGAATTAAAAATTTAACTAAATTACTAGATTTACAATACTAAATTTTGGTATGAATATGAGGGAATGAGAATTCTCAGAGAGCACTGTTAGGTATGTTTTGCTTTGCAAAACTCTAGAGTATAAATTTGTACAACCACTTTGGAAGACATTTTTATAAAACATAGGAAAGTTGAAAATGTACCTGCTCTATGACCTAGTAATCTCATTCTGAGAAATACACATTAGATCTATTTTTCTTTTCAAACTTTTTCTTGAAATCACAACACACAGTAAAAAAAAAAAAAAAATCCATGTTGCATTAGACAAAGACATAAACACACAGATGTAATGTAGTTCACCAAATATTACTAGCTCCCTACCTTCTTGCTACATGATCTTTAAATAAGGGCTCTCTGTTCACGATTCTTTGTCCCATTGAGCCTGTGTGAATCATATGACGAGTTTTGGCCAGTGAACTGTGAGCAGAAGTAATGTGTATCACTTTCGTGTTAAAGCTTTAATTGTCTGCAAGATTTTCTATATTTTTTTCCCCACCATGGCAACTAGAAACTTTTGAGATGTTGCTTGCTTACTCAGCCTGTGTCCTCGAGTAAGGAGATGTAGAACAGAGCCTTCAACCAACCCAAAATGGACATACAGACTGACTAATAAATAAGTCTTTGATTTTACCAACCACTAAGACTTTGGAGGTTTTGATCCTTCAGCTTACATGGCCCATACTGAGTATTACAATATTCTTACCTTTATTATGTACAAGAACTAATACAATTGACCTAAAATTGAGCATATTAAAACAACAACAAAAAAAACACCCCACATTTATTTGCTCATGATTCTGTATTCTAGCCTGGACCCTACTGGGAAGGTCATTTTTTGGTCTCCCAGGTCATTCATAAAGAAGCATCACCTGGCGATTAGGGAGCTATCTGATCAACGTTGGCTTTGGTTCCATGTGCATCACCTCAGTCAGAATGGCTGAACTAGCTTGGCCTCTCTCTCTTCATGTAGGATAAATGGATTTCTTCACATGGTAGCTCAGGTCTCTGAGAACAAAAGAAAAATATGCCAGACCTCTTCAAAGCCAGCCTTCAGAACTTGGAAAACATACTTCATCCCATTTTATTGGCTAAAGCAAGTCATAACGCCTGGCCATGTTAAGGAGAAAGGAAATAAATGCCATCTCTGTATGGGGAGAAGGCATAAATATACTGGGCCAGGAGGAATTGTTGATGGTCATCTGTATGGACCAGCTACAACATTATGTGTTATGAATCCTGGTATTCTATTCTATTCTATTCTATTCTATTCTATTCTATTCTATTCTATTCTATTCTATTATTTCACTCTGTCTTAATCTATTTTGTTATTTTTTAGAATGATAGTCTTGATATAGGAAATTGACTTGGTAAACACTCTAATGGGTTTAACACAGTCCGATAAACACTGCCCTAGAGAAACCTGCACATATGGACCATAATTATAGAAGAGTGCTATAATGTCTACTGAAGCATTGTTTGTAAGAGCAAATTTTGAAAACATCTTAAATGTCCCTCAAGAGGGAATTAAATGTGTAGCATATTACTTGTTCATATGGTAGAATATTGTTCATTGCTTTAAAATGACTGAATGAGGGCGCCTGGGTGGCTCAGTTGGTTAAGCGACTGCCTTCGGCTCAGGTCATGATCCTGGAGTCCCTGGATCGAGTCCTGCATCGGGCTCCCTGCTCGGCGGGGAGCCTGCTTCTCCCTCTGACCCTCCCCCCTCTCATGTGCTCTCTCATTCTCTCTCTCTCAAATAAATAAATAAAATCTTTAAAATAAAATAAAATAAAATGACTGGATGATAGATACATCAGAAAACAATACATAGGTAGATAAGTAGATTGATGGATAGATGTCTAAGACAATGCTGAGTGAGAACATCACATTTTAAAATAAAACATGCAGTATAATAGTATTTATCTTGTTAAAAACATGCAAGGTAATTCTACACATTATTTATGGATATGCAGATGCACATGTAGAAGATTTCATACCAAATTAATAAAAGCAGTTGCCTTTGGGGAGGAAGGGAGTAGAATGGAAATGAGTAGAGAAATAGAATTTAAAATTTTTATGTTCTTCCATTGTTTTAATTGGAATTAAAAATAACAAAATGTAGATGAAATCAGAGAAGGAGACAAACCATAAAAGACTCTTAACTATAAGAAACAAACTGAGGGAAACACCTGGGTGGCTCAGTTGGTTAAGTGTCTGCCTTTGGCTCAGGTCATAATCCTAGGGTCCTGGGAGTCTGCCTTCAGCTCAGGTCATGACCCCAGGAGCCTGAGATCAAGTCCCACGTTGGACTCCTTGCTCAGTGGGGAGCTTGCCTCTCCCTCTGCCTGCCACTCCCCCTGCTTGTGCTCTCCGACAAATCAATCAATCATCAATCAATCAAATCTTTAAAAAAAAGAGAAAGAAACTGAGGGTTGCTGGAGGGGAGGTGGGCGGGGGGATTGGGTAATTGGGTGATGGGCATTAAGGAGGGTACATGTTGAAATGAGCACTGGGTGTTATATGCAATTGATGAATAACTGAACTGTACCTCTGAAACTAATAATACACTATATGTTAATTAATTGAATTTAAATAAAATTAAATAAATAATAAAATGTCAAAATTTTAAAATTTGGGGATACTGAGTAATTTTCTATTTTTTCAGTTTTCTTTTTGGTGAGAGAGAGAGCACTATTGTTGGGGGGTTGCAGAGGGAGAGGGAGAGAGAATCTTAAAGCAAGCTCCATGTCCAGCCTGGAGTCCGACATGGGGCTCGGTACCCATGATCCCAAGATCATGACCTGAGCCGAAATCAAGAGTCTGATGCTTAACTGACTGAGTCATCCAGGCACCCGTTTTTCCAGTATTTTTAAGAGCCTGAACAATAGTGGAGATACTTCTTTTTTCAGATAATTATTTTTATTAATTATATTTTGACTCCTCCTAGAGGGGTCAGAGAGTCTGGCTGGAGCACTGACACTTGTCAAGAATTTAAGAACTTGAGCTGGTGGGTATTTTTGCCAAAAGGTCAGTTGCACAAAGAACTAGAAACAGAATAGTTTTAAGTTCCTATAGGGAAAAGGGGTCAAAAGCAAGGAAGTCAATGTCGGCTATTAATCAGTGAATGAAAAGGTGTCAGACATAAGAGACAAAGCAGTCAGGAGCTTTGTGGACTGGGTAGGGTAGGGAATGAAATGGAGTCAGAGCAATGTCAGAAGTGAAGATCCACAGTTCAAGATGCTCCTGGAGAAGAGGACTCAGCTGCACTGAGTTTTGTGAGTAGATGGGCCTGGTTTGAAGACCCAGGGCTGGGGCCAGCAGAATCATGTACTATGGTGTTTTCATCCTGAGTCGAGTGGTTGCTGTCAGAGCTTCTCTGGAATACTTTGTTCAGCAGCCAAGTTGCCATTCTTATGGGAATAATCAAGGTGGGTGCTGAGAGAGTCTCACATGTCCAGAGCTCTATAAAGAAGTGGCAGTGAAGTGATTTCTTGTCCAGATAAGGCGCAGGCCACTTGTTGTCATCAGACAGAATTGGCAAGAGTGAGTTAAGGTAATCATGTTAGTTTGTCAGCTGGCTCTCATGGACTCTGAGACACCACTATCTGCTAGTGGTTCCCTTTGCTTTCCTGACATGTTTCATCTTTCTTCCAAGGTAAGAGGGAGGTCATTTAGTGATCAGTCTGAATGAAGACTGGAGGCAGGAGGGAAGTTGTCCATTTTCTCTCTTTCTCAAGATTTCTGAGAATTATTTTGATCCCAAGAGGTGTGCCCAAGGGAACATGAATTACTGGTGAATTACCAATCAAGGTGAAGAAAGAGAAAATGTCAGGTAAATGTTATCTCTGTGTTGTTTACTTAGACGTTTCCCTGAGGGAAGAGGGCTAAATCATTGAGATTGAGTGAGTGGTTTTGCAGCTCTGTAATTCCTCTCCGCTGACAACTGTAGTTGTAACCTTGTATTTGACATTTAAAAAGCACAGTGCTGAAGAAACATAGTGAAGGTTCTAGAATGCCTAGTTCTGCTTTGCCTTACTGACTGCCTCTACCTGAATTTATCATTAATTGTATATTGTCTTTTCTGCTCTGATCCCATTGAGCAAGGAGCCCGATGTGGGACTCGATCCCAGGACCCTGGGATCATGACCTGAGCCAAAGGCAGCCGCTTAACCGACTGAGCCACCCAGGCGTCCCCCCATGTCCCTAATTCTTGATATCATTTCAGTGGTAGTGGGGAGAGGTAATTCCCAGTCAGCAGCATTCTCTTCCTCGTGGCTTGGGAAAAATTAGTGGCTTCAATATTTTTCAAAAAAAGTGTTGTGATCTATTTGTCGGTTCATATACACTAGTTCTGGTTCGTTAATGTAGTAATTCATGTAAATATTTATTGAAGATTTATTGACTACCTACCACAAGGGAGAATTTCACTGTAGTGTGTACAGACACTTGGATTTCCATAATAAATAAATACCTGGAAAAATTGAAGTATTTTTTTACAACTCATGAAATCAGTGGAAGAAAAGTGCTTAAGAACTCCAGTCTGGGGGCGCCTGAGTGGCTCAGTCATTAGACGTCTGCCTTTGGCTCGGGTCATAATCCCAGGGTCCTGGGATCGAGCCCCACATGGGGCTCCCTGCTCAGTGGGAGGCCTGCTTCTCCCTCTTCCAATCCCCCTGTTTATGTTCCCTCTCTCGCTATCAAAAAAAAAAAAAAAAAAAACAGAACTCCAATCTGTAAGCCATGTTTTGGGGTAGCTGGTGCTTTCATAAAGAACAGATGCCCAGACTGAATGTAGCCTAGGAGAGAGATGCACAGCATCTCCAGGTGTGCTGTTTTGGCCAGGGAAGCTATCTTTATGAGTTGTTTTGTTTTGTTTTGTTTGATAATTTAATGCAGGAAACTACACCTTCTAGGAAGATAAAGTAGATGCCCTTTCCTCTCTTCCTTTAAGTAGGACTAAAATCCCTGGATATTAGGTATAAAACAAATGTGAGAAGACTCTAAAAGGTGTGAAAAGAAGGCAGACTGCTTAGGAATATGGGGACCCAAGGAACAACATGGTGGTGAGTTCTCTCTCTCTCTTTTTAAATCTCCTTTATTTTAAGCTTAGAGCTGAAGAATCCAGTACCCCAGAAACATGTAGGGAGTATAGACACAAACAGCCTCATCAGAAGCCTGCTCTTCTAGCCAGAGGGACATCTTAGCAAGACAGAAAACATTTAAACATTAACTTCACTGCGTCCAAACACTGCAGGACAAACCCTGCCTCCACCCCACCTGCACTGAGCTGTTTTGCTATTGCTTAAAAATGGCCGGGGTCTCTCCCTGTGAGTCTAGATGCAGCCTCACACTCTTCAGTACCACACTTCAGGCAGCTGTTGCCATCTTACTTGTGTTGACAGAAGCGGTCAACCTGTTGGTCAGTGCTCCACTATATATCAACCTAAAACAGCTGTTGCTTCTAGTGCCTACATGGGGAGCAGGCCACGCAGGTGGTTCATCTAGTTTCCTCTCGCACCTCTAGGATACATCCCCCATGCGTCCCTCTCCTTGTCCATCTTTTGCACCTATTCTCATTTGAAGCGATGGTATTTGTGAGATAAGTTATGTTTTTTTCTGGGAAACTTGTAAATTTTAAAACACAGGGCTTGAGAATTCATGTCCTAGAGGCACAGAAATTAAAACAATCCTTAGGAGAATTAGAATTAGGTACATTTTTATTTTTATGGATACAAATACAAAAAGATATCATACATTTCATGTTTTTAATGAGGACCTTAGAGTCAGAGAAATGAAACATGTGCATTTATTAAAAATGTGTTGAAAGAGGCCCATATTTGGGGATTATTCTCTAACTCCTTTGGGGTTTATGAAACCTGCACTAGGCTGTTTCCTTGGCATGGCTGACCCACAGAAAAAAATAAAACCTGTTTGAGATGGTAATGAATGGGTCAAACTAAAAATCCTTGCTGTCCTAGTCTTTGTGGCAGGCAGCGTGCATCATAGTTATGAGATACGATCAACTCCATTGAGATGTAAACAGGATTACACTGAGACTTTCCAAGAAAGATTGATCTTCCTGACTCAGATGCTCTTCCCTCTTCCTTCCCTTCTTACTTTGGATGCAGTCATGGCAGCCTCATCTGCAGAAGCCACTCACAAATCATGATTGAAAGGCCAAGAGAATCACAGACACATTTACCCTAACACTGCAGTATTGAGCCAAGGCCAGGAGCCACTTACCTCCAGACTTTCATTTTATGAGAAAAACAAACCCATATTTTTAAAGCCAATGTAGTCGGGGTTTTTTGTAGCTTGCAGGCAGATAATAGACTGGGCTTATTGTCAATGTCCACAGGAGATTATGTTCTTTTCTAAAAGATAGAGGGACTTCTCAGCTCAATAAGAAATGAGACAAACTTTCACAAGGGAAGTTTGAGGATGTAATCATGGAATAGGAAGAAATATCTAAAATAACTCCAAGTCAGAAATTAGTAGGCTGAGTCCGAGAGACATGCAAATCATGCTGAGTATGTGAGCATATAACCCCTCTGCATTCCCTAGGAGAGATTTTATAGCTTGTGTCAGATTTCAAAGAGTTCTGAGTCTCAAGCAAATTTAAGAACCGCTATAAGAGTTTCTGGCATAGACCACTAGAAATAACTGATAACTCGTTCACTATCAAATCCTGTAAAATTAACATTTTTGAGCATTTCCTGCTTTTCAGCATGGTGTTGAGTGTTGCATCTACCTCTCTATTATCTCATTTACTCCTTAGAATAGCCCTGTGATGAAAGAATCTTTCTACTCTCATTTACTAGACGAAGAAACTGAGACTTAAAGAGATAACTTGCCCCTGACCTGCAAGCACTGTCTGTTTTGTCTTACTTGTCTTGTCTCCTCAACACCAACACTGCTAAATAGTAAATAGTGAATAAATGTTTTCAATGAGTAGTAAGTACATACTGCTTCTGTACATACTATACAGCTTTATTGAGAACCTATTATCCTCTGACCTCATTCTGAGGTGTTAAAACATAAAATGTCCGTAAGAGATTTTCCTTGTACTTAAGGAAATGGCAGTTCAGTGCATCAGATTTCATGTAAACAGGAATTTTTTTTTTTTTTTTTTACTAACATACTCAAGGACAAATTAACAGAGAGTTGGTGGACTTCAAACTGTGAGCATAGCAAACAAAGACAATAGCAACTGCAAAGCACAGGCTCATTCAAAAGCAAGGATGGGTAAATAAGGATGTGAGAGTGATTAATATATAAAACATAGGGAAGCAGTGGCAAGAGAGGAGTTAGATTTAGATTAAATTATGAAGGGTGTTGTATAGCAAGCTAAGAAGTTGGGATTTTAGGATTTTATTCAACTGGTAATGAGGTATTAACATGGATAGCTAAGCAGTGAAGTGAAAGCTCAACTTTGTTTTAAGCAAGACAGTTCTGGAATCAGTGTAGAAGAAGGACTACCTAGCTGTAGTTGTCTCGGCATAAATGCTGAGGGCATTTGGCTTGGGACTCGGAGTGGTTAGATATGGAAGAGTCCTTAGGAGGGATGGTATGTGATATCTTATGAAAAGCATAAGAAAATAAAATAGCATTATTGGACTTGCAGCACTTTTGGGTCATTCACAGATATGCATTGAGTGGCAAAAAATCTGAGTTGCCTAGCATGCATGGTACCAGCTGAAGTGAAATAAGGTGATGTTTTGCCTTCTTGTTTTAGCGCTCATACTGTAAACAAGTATCCTTTTCACAATCTATTTAGTGCCACATTTCTCGCATTTTGTGCTTTTTGTTGTTGATTTCACTATTAAAATGGCTTCCAAGCATAATGTTGAAGTGCTGTCTAAAGCTCCTAAGTGCAAAGAGGCTGTGGAGTGCCTTAGGGAGAAAATGTGTATCAGATACGCTTTGTTCAAACATGAATTTTAGTGCTTTGGGCCATGAATTCCATGCTAATGAATCAATACTATCTATTAAATATGGTGTCCTTAAACAGAAACACACATAAAACCAGGTTATGTATTGATAGGTTGACAAAAATGTGACCAGAGGCTTTCAGGAACCTAACCCTGTTTTTACCCTTGGAGCAATGATTCAGCATTTGCGAATTCATTATTCACAGCAATTTTATAGAACATAACTACTAATAATGAAATCAACTTGTATATATCATAGAATGTTCGACCTAGAAGAGACATTTGAAATGATCAAATTCAATGCCATTATTACACAGAAGAAACTGCAGTCTGAAGGTGTAAAATGAAGTACCCAAGACTGTATACTTATTCATCACTGAGATTGAACCAGCATTAAGACTCTTAACTTTTTCTTCAGTGGTTTTTCTACTTCACAAAAATATAAACCTTTAAACCATCCTGCCATGGATGGAATATTTAAATCAAAGTATTAGCTGATTTGATTTCCTCTTATTAATTGGAAGGAGATCTATGATAGACATAATGAATCATACACAAGATGCATAGTTTCTGCTCTGCTTCCCTGCCTTCATCAAGAATGATAGTAAACTTGTGTCATTTCGGTCTAAACTTATACAGACTCAGAACCTAAGAGGCTTTCAAAGATGACTAGAAGGAACTCATGCACATAACCTGGAGATACCTGAAATACACCTGGACATACCACACTTCTAATACCAACCATCAGCTTTTTGGGAAGTCATAATCTAGTACAGGAGTCAACAAACTATGACCCACAGGTCAAATTTGTTCCACTGCCTGTTTTTATAAATAAAGTTTTATTGGAACTCACCTAATATTTATTTATGTATTGTCTATAGCTGTTTTCATGCTATAACTGTATAACTGAGTAGTTGTAACAGAGATTATATAACCCTTTGTGTTAACTATCTTGCCCTTTATAGAAAACGTTTGCTGACCCATGGTGCAGCCTATAGCATGAACTTTGGTGCCAGTCTTCCATGTAAATTTTTTGTGATGACAGTCTTTGAAAACATTTCATCAGTCGTTTTGCCCTTAACTTGTGGTTTAAAATATTCCAATGAGGAGCCTTATCAAAGTGTCTAGATGACACGAGAGATTATCTTTTGCTATTTGGTGTCATCCCAAAATCTGAATCAATTTAACAAGTGATCCATAACTCATTTTAGCACTTAGTGAAATACATGTCAGTCACCTGACTTCCTCCACTTCAGGACTACAGTGGTAAGATTCTAAGTCTATAACGCATTGCTTGCTTTAGCCCATCCTTACCAGCTGTCAACACTACCTGAACCAATTGTTACTGTGGCTGTCAGAGCTGACATTTGAAATCAGCAACAGGACAGAATTAACTTCCCAAGTGTCTTTCCTGTTGCACAAGCATATGTAAGAAATGCTTTTATTGAGCTTAGTGACATTTGCTACCCAAGTACTGACAAAACATCGTGTCTAAACAAATGTTGATTGCACAGATTCTTCTTCCCATGATAATGAATGTTAAACACATAGAGATAATTATATAATAATCTCAAAACCACACACAGTGACTTTTGCTTAATGGAATTACTTAGGAAAGAGTGTTTTAATTTTGTAACCTGACACTTCAATAAAAAGAATACTGTGGTAAACATTTTATCAGACCTTCTTCTATATTCTGATTCTTGTTGAAATGAACATTGTATGGAGGCTTTCTGAATGTTTAAAAATTTCTTAATTAGCATAGTGTGGCTAAATTAACACATCATTTCAATTTCTTGTTAGTCTCAATAGATATCTTCAATAAAGAAGGTTTAGTGCCCCAAATGGGTATTTTATTAGAAGTAAGAATTTTATGAAATCTTTGCCTTTGAATCTGCTAGGTGGGGGTAGAGCGAAGTGAGGTAGTAGGGCTTGGGGTAATCAGACAAAGTATGAAAAACTGCTATTCTCTCCTGGATATAGACTAGAGAATATTTTTTCATAGACTTTTTTTTTTTTTTTAAGAAAGAGAGATGGGGAGTAGGGGCAGAGGGGGAGAGAGAGAGAGAGAATCTTAAGCAGGCTCCACGCCTAACATGGGGCTTGATGTGGGGCTTGATCCCAGGACCCTGAGATCATGACCTGAGCCGAAATCAAGAGTCAGATGTTTAACCAACTGAGGCACCCAAGCACCCTTTTCATGGACTCTTTCTATGGATTGTAGGAATAGTAGAGAAGGAATGAAAAGAAAAACATAACCATGGGTGAGGAATACAGAAAGATAAGATGCCTTAGGCTTAAACACCATATTGAGGAAAGAATGACAAGGGTGTGGGTCAAGACTGAGGGTGGACATACACAAAAATTAACTCAATATGTATTAAAGATTCAAATGTAAGACCTAAAATTGTAAAACCTAGAAGAAAATATAGTGGGTAAACTTGACATTAGTCTTGGCAATGATTTTTTTGGATTTGACACCAAAAGCAAAGGAAGTGAAAGGAAAAATAAATAAGCAGGACCATGTCAAACTAAAAAGCTTCTTCACACAGAGGGAAAACAATCAACAAAATGAAAAGGTGACCTATGGAATAGAGAAAAAATTTGCAAACCACATATCTGATAAGGGGTTAATATCCAAATATATAAGCAACCCATACAACTCAATAGCAAAAAAATAAACAACTTATTAAAAAATGAGCATTAACCTGAATAGACATTTTTCCAAGGAAGACATTCAAATGTCTAAGAGGTATATCTAGAGGTACTCAACGTAATTAATCATCAGGGAAATGTAAATTGAACCGCAGTGAGTTATCACCCCACACCTGTTAGGTGTTATCAAAAAGACAAGAGATAACAAATATTGGTGAGGGTGGGGAGAAAGGGGAACCCTCCTACACTGTTGGTGGGAATGCAAACTGGTGCAGCCACTCTGGAAAACAAGTAGGGAGGTTCCTCAAGAAATTAAAAATAGAATTGCCATATGATCCAGAAATACCACTTAGAGGTGTATATCCAAAGGAAACAAAATCATTATCTTAAAGAGATACCTGTACTTTCAAGTTCATTGCAGCATTATTCACAATAACCAATGTATGGAAACAACCTAAGTGTCCACTGATGAATGGATAAAATGTGATAGACAGATAGATATAGAGATAGATATATGTACACACAAAAGAATGTTATTTAACCATCAAAAAAGAAGGAAATCCTGTCATTTACAACAACATAGATGAAACTGGAGGATATGATGCCAAGTGAAATAAGGTGGACAGGGAAAGACAAATTCCACGTGGTATCACTTATGTGTGGAACTCCCTCATAAAACTCAGTAGAAAAGTGGTTTCCAGGGTCTGGGGGTGGGGAAAATAGGGAAATGTTGGTAAAAGGATACAAACTTTCCATTATAAGATGTAAAAGGTCTGAGGATCTAATGTGTAACATGGTGACTATAGTTGATAACACTGTATGGTATAATTGAAATTTGGTAAGAAAGTAGAGCTTAAATATTCTCCCCAAAATGAAAAAAAAAATGTGATTGTGAGGTGATGGATGTGTTAATTACCTTGATGGAGAGAATTCTTTTACAACATATACATATATCAAATTATCACATTGTATGCTTTAAATATCTTACAATATTTTGGTCAATTACACCTCAGTAAAGCTGGGGGACAAAAAATGAGGGTGAAGACATAAGATGGTCTAGGCTATATTTATAAAACAAGTTGTGATATGCAGACATGATCACTATTACATATGACATACATTTAAGAAATCTAAGAGAGATTAAGTAAGGCTACTGAGGATGCCTTGGTATTGGGAAAAGTAGGCTGTTTGAGAAGAAGCACAAAATATGAAGATGGACATATTTAGGATATGAGACTGTACATCTAGCTTCTACAATCTTATATTGAGTTAGTTGATCTATGGTTCTAGTTGTAAATCACCAACAGCAAAAATCACTATAAAATGCCTAAGGGCATGTGTAGTTGTGATCAGAAAGGACTGTCCATTTCAAAGCTATTCTTTTGTGTAGTCTCAGCTGACCGTAGCTGAGTCTAAACTTTTTTACCTGTTCATAGGCCAATTGTGAAACCAGTGACCATTCTGACAATGATCTGTAATGTGGGGCTCATTAGCATCATGAATTTGATCATTTCAACCAACTAGCCTCGAGTATAAAGGCAGTGGAGTGCTGATTTTCTGAAGATCCATTGCTCAGTTCCTAACATCCTGGACTTTAAAGTCAGAAAGATATAAATTTTATATCCAGCTTTGTCATTTATTAGGTGTGTGACTTTGGACACTTGACTCAACTCCATCTAAACTACAACACTTTAATTATGTTAAGATAAAAATAATAATTCCCAGGCTTGGTTTTCTGATTAAATGAAAAAAAAAGAAATTACCTTGAATATAGGAAGCATCAATAAATCAGTTATTATATAAATAAATAGTTTCACCCTTTGAATATGATCATGGGCTATATTAAGGGCCAAGTATTCCATAGTCTATAAGCAAATAATAGAGATAAGCAAAGAAGGGCAGAACAGCCAGAGTCTTCCAAAGGTGTTCTTTGAAGCCAGAGTTGAACAAAAATTTATTTTTTTAGATTCTAGTGTTAATTTGATGTTCTCATGGCTGCAGCAGAGATTGCTTTTATACCATACCATTTCACCAGATGTGATTTTTAAATCTGTGTGAGGACCCAAGAGATGGCTCTACAAGATGCAGAGTTATACAGAATTAAGTCTCTACTCTCTTTACAAATAGGTCTAGACAGCAGTTTGTGACACTGTGTTTTGCTAAGTGCCTTAAAGCCAATGTTCATCACAACTCAGCTTAGTGCTACCAGATGCACTACTAAATACATTTTAGGACTGTTCCATTTGAGAAAACAGAATCTGTAGATTAAAGTTCAGCTGGAAGTTTGTGACTCAGTCTCTCAAGTGTGCTGTCTGCAAAGTAGCTCCTTAAAAGAAAACAAAGGAAAAGACTTCACAGTCAAGTTTAGCCGCTAGGTTTCTAGGGAATTAGAACTGAGCCTTGATGTCCAAGTGGCTTTTTTAGAAAATTCTCATATGTGTATCAAGTAAAAAACAACTTCACTTCAGCGGTCCTTTGCTCTTTTAGAGTTTTTCAATTATGCTGCCTTCCTTTGGTTCCTTAAGAAGAATCTTCTCCAAACTTTCATGGTTTGGTGAAACAATGATCTCATATAATTTTTTTAAAAAGAGAAATTTTAGGATTTGAGGAGGATATCTTCTCAGGCTCTCTTTGATGGCAGAGATTGACCTATACTAGGATGTTCAAAATTGACCTCTATAGAACTCTAGCTGTTCCTTAATATGCTTCATGAGAAAGAAGGTAGTAACACCATCAAATTTAATTTAGGGATTATGTTCGATTCCTACACAATCTCCTAAAAATTGTGAGAAGCTTCATGCTAAAGAAACTTGTTTGCTTATGTTTAACCCATTGTTTAATTCAATGTTAACCCCAGTTTTTCCAAACGTATTTATAGAACATGACCCTTTTTTCCTCCAGCTACAATATATTGTCCCCCTGTGAAACTATTGTTCTGTGGGGTATACTTTGGGAAACGTTAATATACCCATCATTGACAAATCATTTCAGAAAGATGAAGATGGATATTTAATTAATTACCTTATCATACAGAATGGGGTGGCACCCTTAACTGATGATAATTTTATATCTACTTCTTGTATTGGTCCAGGCCTTCTCTCTGTGATGTGGACTGCATTTTGTATTGGTGACCCTACAGAAACAGATTAGCCTGTGCTGAAAATAACCCTTCTTACACATGAAGAAGAGGTGACTTCCCCCTTTAGGCTGTCTCCAGGCAATTGTCCAGAAGGATTCCATCCTCTTAAAATTTCCCTTTAGTCTTTTTTCTTCCATGATTTTCTGCAGATCTTTTTAAAGCAGGTGCAGAAGTACAGCACTAATGTTCTCTACTTTTTCAACATCAAAGCCCATCTAAGTTATTTTGCATATTGGTTCTAGTTCTATATTTAGATGGTTGTTTTTAATTTCCAGACTACATCATCTTATACTATCAGTCATTGACTATTAGCATGTTTGAATAGATAATTACTTTATCAAGTCTGCTTTGCATTTAGTTTCATTCTTTTCTGGTTTAATTACTTTCTTAAAAAAATTGTCACTTTCTGCAAATGTAATGAAGGCATCCTTCATTTAAGGCACTGATAAAATTTTCAAGCAACTCAGATCCCAGATTCCACTCTCTACCTCCACTCATGCTTCTCAAAAAATTTCCTCAAGGTAGCCCCACTCACTCACTACCCAGTCTTTGGAGTTAACCCAAGTATTGAAGTTTTTTTAATGCAAGTTATGAATGTCACCCCTCTTTACATCTTGGATCCATGCAGTATCTGTACATGGTATGTTTTCAGTGCATGGCTGTGTAAAGAGAACATCAACAAACCATATCAGAATAGTATGATCTAGACCATATTTCAGAGCTAACTAGTAAAAATACCACTTGGGAAATAACAAATGCCATAGGAGATCCCACAAATTATATCTATCGTTTCTTCCTTATTTACGGAGCTTGTTTTCCTATGATAATAAGAAATTAGTGTGTTACACACCTCCATTTCCTCAAGCCACATTATCTCCCTGCTAAATGTGTACTGAGCTAGATGGCTGCTAGCTCACATTTTTATAAAATTTATTTATTTTTTCATATTTTAACATTTGTAAAGTCGGATGAATCTTAAAATTGATGGCATCCTAGTATTGGGTCATAGTTTAATTGGCAGAGGTTTTTCTTTCTTTGTGATGCATATAATAATGATGAGTAAGATTCAACAGAGATTTGATGAAATACAGTATTTTAATGCTCCCAGTATGTAGAGTACAATGCTTTGTGCTGGGCATGGCAAAGTTCTTAGAGAAGAATTAAAATAATGTGAATATATCAGTTGTATCATGCTTATAAAGAGTTCCCACATACATTGTATCACTTGATGGCAGTGGAGTCATTATTAGCCTAAATTTATACCTGACAAAAAATACACACTTAAATGATTTGCCCAAGGACATAGATTCACAAAGGCAGGAACCATGTTTATTTTATTTAGAAAGCACAGTATAGTGTTTGGCATATAGTGGGAACTTCATACATATTTGTAGAATGAATGGAAGAATGAACTTGTACTAAAGTGTAACTTATTCTCATTTGAATATTTTTCCCTTTCCTTTATAACATTGGTCCATCTCCCTCATCTCTCTCTAGTACTTTACTGTCTCTCACAAGTGATGAGCTCATTAAGAGGCAAGACCAAATGAAAACACATTTAAAAACCCTAACATGGGGCGCCTGGGTGGCTCATTCGGTTAAGTGTCTGCCTTCAGCTCAGGTCATGATCCCAGGGTCCTTAGATCAAGCCCCATGTTGGACTCCCTGCTGAGCAGGGAGTCTGCTTTTCCCTCTCCTTCTGCCCCCTTCCCCCCGGCCCCCACTCATTCCCTCTCTCTCTCTCTCTTTCTCTCTCAAATAAATAAATAAAATCTTTTAAAAAATAAAAATAATAAAAAACCTATCATGACAATGTGATGAACATTTAGAGTTGGAAGGATTTTAAGAGATTGTTTACTCCTATCTTCTTCATCCTGAAGAAAAATAAACCAAGGACACAAGAGACTAAATGATTTCTTCAAGTTTATATGACCAGTAAATGGCAGACCTCAACTTTGAGCCAGGCATTCTGGCACTTTGCATTACACTACCACCATTTCCTTTATATTGTTGGTTTAATAAAGCCAGCTAATCTCTTGTCTTCAAGATTAGTTTGAATTTGCAATACATGTGTCCAAATTGCTAGAACTCTCCCTTTGAGTCCTCACAGGAGATTCAACCTCAAGTTTTGCAAAACAGAATTTATTATAGCCCATTCAACTTTGCTCTGCCTCATGTATTCCCATCTGGGCTAATGGAAGACCCTTTTTCAGTCAATCTGGTGCAAACACTTGAGAATCATCCTTGATTTCTCTCTCTCCCTGCAGAGTAACTGCTGAGTCTTGGTAATTTCAGAAACTACCCATTTCTCACATCTGTCTCTTATCCCACACATAATGGCCTGGTTTTAGGCCATTGTCGTCTCCCTCCTAAAATATCATGGTTGGCCCCTATAGGGTTCTTCCTTTCTTGGGTCTTATCCTCTGAAATCTATTCTATAAATTGTATAGTAAAAAACTATAAATATGAAACTGATCTTGATTCTCTTCCCTTTCAAATCTTTTACTGGTTCTTTACCTTCAGATTTAAATCCAAGTCCTCAATATGACCTATGAGTTCTCACAAAATTTGGCTTCTGCCTAACTCCACTCTGTTTCTCAATTGAACCCACACCTCAGGGGTGCCTGGGTGGCTCAGTCGGTTAAGAGTCTGCCTTCAGCTCAGGTCATAATCTCAGGGTCCTGGGATCGAGCCCCACATTGGGCTCCTTGCTCAGTGGGGAGTCTGCTTCTCCTTCTCCCTCTGCCTGCCACTCCCCCTCTTTGTACTCTCTCTCTCTGCCAAATAAATAAATAAGTAATCTTAAAAAACAAAACGAAACAAACCCACACCTCATAGTCATGCCAGACATTCAGGCACAGTGATTAGGAGCTCTGCTCTCGAGTTTCATAGATAGAACCAATTCCTGGCTCTACTTTACTAAATGTTTAAATATATTTTTAGTGACTTAATTTCCCTAGGCCTCAGTTTCCTCATTTTCAAAATGAGGCTAATGAGGTTCCTATTCTATTGCATTGTTGTAAGAATAAAGGTTATAATTGGTGTAAAGTATTGATTATATACCTGACCCATGCATTTTTAGCATGCAATACATATTAGCTATTATTATATTTTATGGTTCTATGCCTTTATTCATGTAGAGTAACTTTCTAGGAATGTAATTTCTTTTTGCCTTAGCTTGAGACATTCTTCCTCATCATTGAAGACTCAGTACAGTCTTTATTCAACTGGAAAAACTTCCTTAACAACCTTTCCCAAGCAGGGTTCTCTAGCACCTGTGCACATCTTTATCATGTTACACTTATTGACTTATATATCTGTCCAACTACACTGAGTTCCTTGAGGGCAGCAGTTGTGGCTTTTAACTCTGTTCTGAGAGTCTAGCATGGCGTCTGAGACAGAGGAGTCACTTTATAAATATTTATTGAAATGATCTAACAACCATGAGGGCAGGATATCATTACTGTATCCCTAGCCTCTGACTTATATATAGTAGGCAAGTTGATAAATATCTGTTGAATGGATAAATTAGTGGATATAAAGATGAATAAATACTCCTGCAACTAATACAATACTGTATGTTAATTACACTTCAATAATAATAATAAAAAGAATCATAGGGAGTAGATGTGGTATATACACACAATGAAATATTACTTAGCCATATAAAAGAATGAGATCTTGCCATTTGGGAGAACATGCATGGGCCTAGAGGATATTATGGTAACTGAAATAAGTCAGACAGAGAAAGACAGATACCAAATGATCTCACTTATATGTGGATCTAGAAAACAAAATGAACAAACAAACCAAAATTAAACTCTTAAATACTGAGAACAAACTGATGGTTGCCAGAGGGGAGGTGGGTGGGTGGATGGGTAAAATAGATAAAGGGGATTAATAGTTACAAACTTCAATTTATAAAATGAGTAAGTCATGGAGAAGAAAAGTGCACTGTGCAGAATATAATCAATAATATTGTGATAGCATTTATGGTGAGAGATGGTGACTACACTTACTGGGGTGAGCCCTTAGTAGTGTACAGAATTGTTGAATCAATATTTTGTACACCTGAAACTAAAATAACATAGTATGTCAATTATACATTAATAAATGAATGAATTAATTAATTAATGAATAAATTAAAAAAGGAAGAATACTCTCTTTGCTAGTTTTCTTCTTCCACGTGTGAGGGTGGAAAAACTTTCCCTTGACCTTCTTAGGGTTTCTGGCTGAGCCTGAACATTAAACAGACAAAGACAGAATAACAGGGAAAAATATATACATTTACTTATTATAAGTTTTACATGGCATGAGAGTCTTCATAAGGAAATGAAGACTCCAAAAAGCTGTTAAGCTTAAGCATTTTTATACTGGGATTAGTGAAGGGTGGAAAGTTGTGGAAAAACAAGATAAACATGAAAGGATATGAGCTAAGTAAGAGTAGCAAACTGGGGAGGCTCAGGAAGACCTGTTGGTTCCCCTCCATCTTTGGAGATGAAGATGCTACTTTCCTCTGGATTAAGGGAGGGCATCTCTCACATGAGGGTCTTAGAACCTGCTTCAGCCAAGAAGGGGGAGAGGTTAGAGAATCCTTCCTGCACCTTCCATTGCTCAGATTTCTTTAGCTAAAAAAGTTCTTTATGCCAAAGTGCCCTATTTTGGAGTAGTATGTTCTTAACCCCGTTCATGACATCTCAAAAAAACAAGAAAACCCCACTCTGCTCTCAAGCTCTGACCACCAATATTTTCCACTTCAAGGCAAGATTCTTGTACAAATGGCAGCCGCGATCTGTGGTTACTCTTATTTTAGGAGGTGACTGACACTTCAGCCTGTGACTTGAAGGCAGTAACCTGCATCTGATAAAGACATGGACTGTTAAAGTGGCAGGATATAAAATCAATGCACAGAAATCAGTGGCATTCCTCTACACCAACAACAAGACAGAAGAAAGAGAAATTAAGGAGTCGATCCCATTTACAATTGCACCCAAAACCATAAGATACCTAGGAATAAATCTAACCAAAGAGGCAAAGGATCTGTACCCAGAAAACTATAAAATACTCATGAAAGAAATTGAGGAAGACACAAAGAAATGGAAAAATGTTCCATGCTCATGGATTGGAAGAACAAATATTGTTAAGATGTCAATGCTACCTAGAGCAATCTACACATTCAATGCAATCCCTATCAAAATACCATCCACTTTTTTCAAAGAAATGGGACAAATAATCCTAAAATTTGTATGGAACCAGAAAAGACCCCGCATAGCCAGAGGAATGTTGAAAAAGAAAAGCAAAGCTGGTGGCATCACAATTCCAGACTTCCAGCTCTATTACAAAGCTGTCATCATCAAGACAGTATGGTACTGGCACAAAAACAGACACATATATCAGTGGAACAGAATAGAGAACCCAGAAATGGACCCTCAACTCTATGGTCAACTCATCTTTGACAAAGCAGGAAAGAATGTCCAATGGCAAAAAGACAGTCTCTTCAACAAAGGGTGTTGGGAAAATTGGATAGCCACATGCAGAAGAATGAAACTGGACCATTTCCTTACACCACACACAAAAATGATGGAAAATGGTTGAAATACCTAAATGTGAGATAGGAGTCCATCAAAATCCTAAAGGAGAACACAGGCAGCAACCTCTTTGACCTCAGCCGAAGCAACTTCTTCCTAGAAACATCGCCAAAGGCAAGGGAAGCAATGGCAAAATGAACTCTTGGGACTTCATCAAGATAAAAAGCTTTTGCACAGCAAAGGAAACAGTCAACAAAACCAAGACAACTGACAGAATGGGAGAAGATATTTGCAAATGACATATCAGATAAAGGGCTAGTATCCAAAATCTATAAAGAACTTATTAAACTCAACACCCAAAGAACAAATGATCCAATCAAGAAATGGGCCAAAGACACGAACAGACATTTTTCCAAAGAAGACATCCAAATGGCCAACAGACACATGAAAAAGTGCTCAACATCCCTCGGCATCAGGGAAATCCAAATCAAAACCTCAATGAGATACCACCTCACACCAGTCAGAATGGCTAAAATGAACAAGTCAGGAAATGACAGATGTTGGCAGGGATGCGGAGAAAGGGGAACCCTCCTACACTGTTGGTGGGAATGCAAGCTGGTGGATCTACTCTGGAAAACTGTATGGAGGTTCCTCAAAAAGTTGAAAATAGAGCTACCCTATGACCCAGCAATTGCACTACTGGGTATTTACCCCAAAGATACAAATGTAGGGATCTGAAAGGGTACGTGCACCCTGATGTTTATAGCAGCAATGTCCACAATAGCCAAACTGGGGAAAGAGCCAAGATGTCCATCAACAGATGAATGGATAAAGAAGAAGTGGTATATATATACAATGGAATATTATGCAGCCATCAAAAGGAATGAAATCGTGCCATTTGCAAGGACGTGGATGGAACTGGAGGGTATTATGCTGAGCGAAATAAGTCAGTCAGAGAAAGACATGTATCATATGACCTCACTGATACAAACTGAGGGTTGCTGGAGTGGTGGGGGGTGGGAGGGATGGGGTGGCTGGGTGATAGACATTGGGGAGGGTATGTGCTATGGTGAGTGCTGTGAATTGTGTAAGACTGTTGAATCACAGACCTGTACCTCTGAAACAAATAATACATTATATGTTAAAAAAAAAAAAAAAGAAGATAGCAGGAGGGCAAGAATGAAGGGGGAAAATCGGAGGGGGAGATGAACCATGAGAGACTATTGGCTCTGAGAAACAAACTGAGGGTTCTAGAGGGGAGGGGGGTGGGAGGATGGGTTAGCCTGGTGATGGGTATTAAAGAGGGCATGTTCTGCACCGAGCACTGGGTGTTATATGCAAACAATGAATCATGGAACACTAAAAAATAATAATAAAATAAATAAATAAAAAGTCTATAAAAAAAAAGATAAGGACTGCTGTGTCAGGACCATTTGGATGTGGCCATGAGACACTCCCTCTTACAGAACGGTTCCTCCTGCCACTGCAGTTGAGTTTCCTCCCATACCTTTGTGTTCTCCTTGCAACCTCATCACATCATCGTGTCACCAATACAGATACTTCAGGGTTCACTGAACTGCTCCTGGGGCTCAGCCAGATGTTGCTTCTGGGGTTACCCTGTGCATAGGGGTTTGCTCCATCTGCCAGAATTTCTTCTCTAAAAACCTGGGGATCTGAATATTTACATGAAAATATGCTAGAGGTACAAGTGCGATATTCAGTATCAGAGTATAATTTGGTGCTTCTGTGTGGCATTGTCATGACAGCGATCCAGGTGGACCACATCCTCTGGCCCTTCAGGACTCTGGAAGTTTCTCTCTCATCCCAAATCATTAGATGTCTTCACATTTGCCTGGTTTGTGCAGTCCATTTCCCCCACTCCCAACCATTTGTGTTTTTCTTCTTCTTTTTTCTTTTAGTTTCCCTTCTTTGGCTCCTTTTGAGACTGTCTCTTTCCCTCTTCTGCTCATAGGGCATCATTGTCAGCACATTTTATGGGCCATTTGTGGTGTCACAGGTGAAGTCTTACAGCCTGCATCCAGATTTAGATTTTTTTTTTATAAGGGCAAGTGCAGGAATTGGGACTAAAATTGTCAAATCACTAGAAACTTGGGATGTCAGATCAGCTTAAAATGCATGTGAAAACAGTAAATTTGCAAAATTAATTTCTTTGGCACTATAATTCTATAGCTTCTCTTTTTTTACCTCCACATGAGAACTTGCTAAGTCATGCCTTGAATTATTAAAAAACAACATGAGAAACTATTGGGTATCAGGCATTGGGCCACACAGCTCATGAATGTAACAAGAAGGTTTGCATTAATGTTTGCAGATGATCGGCTTTATGAAAGAACACCAAATGACACACTCTATCTTTCCTAATGCTCTGTCTTCTTTCAGCTACTCAAACACCAAGCTCTTCACTACCTCAAATCCTTTGTCTATATTGCTATTCCCCCTGCCAGGAATGTTCTCTCCTCCATTCTCTGAATTGGTAATCTTTCACTTTCCTGACTGTTATCACCTCAGAGAAGATTTGCCTGACTGCTCTATCTTAAACCAATTTCCCTTTATCATTATTATCACAACTCCTTTCCTTTTGCCTTCAAAAGCCCCATTGTAGCAAGCAGTTATTTTGTTTATTTGCCTGTGTATTTGGAGTTGTCTGTCTCTTTAAATAGAATATAAGCTTTGTATATTCTCCGGAGAAAGGTACTATGAAATTATAAGAAAAATATATTTGTCTCTGTGTCAGTTCCAGCTAACATTTGGTCTTTGAACCTGTCTCGTCCTAAAACACTTGTAATTTCCCCAGTGATGGGGGTGTCTGGCACAGAGCTCCTAACCCCCTTGGAATTTTCTGGGTGCTAGAAGCATCTTTTATTCTAATGAGGCAACTCTTGGGGTGCTCTTTGGAGAGGGCTGGTGACCAGAAAGTTTAGGCTGTGATTAGAAGCTTGGGGTTTTCATCCCCACCCTTCATTCTCCAGAGAGGGGAGCAGGACTGGAAATTGAGTGAATAATAGATCATACCTGTATGATGAAGCCTCCATAAACATCTCCCAAATCCCAGGGTTTAGAGAGGGTTGGTGAACAAATCCATGTGCCAGGAGGGTGTCACAGTCCATCTTCACTGGTGCAGAAGCTCCTGGGCTTAGGACCCTTCTGGATCTTGCTCTGTGTATCTCATCATCTGGTTTATATCCTTTATCACATCCTTTATCATATAATACATGGGTAAATGTAAGTAAGTGTTTCACTGAGTTCCATGAGCTGCTCTAGCAAATTATGAAACTCATGAAGGGGTTGGGAACCCTGATTTATAGCTGTCAGTCAGAAATACGGGGGACCCAAGCTGGGACTTGTGATTATCATCCAGTGGGGGCAGTTTTGTGGGACTTGAGCCCTTAACTTGAGGGATCTGGGGCTAATTCCATGTAGATGGTGTCAGAACTGAATTGAATTGTAGGGCACCCACCTAGTCAGAATGGGAATATGGCCAGAAGGAGTGGTGAAAGCAATAGAAGTAGTGTGAAGGATAACTGCATTTTTCCCTGTATAGGATCCATCTCTCTCACTTTCTCTCCATTGTATTCCTAGTGGCCAGTCAATAGTTAAGCTCGATACACAATAATGTGCTATGCAGTGTTCCAAATACTTTCCATGTAACTCATTTACTTTTACAACAACCCCACCAAGGAGATATTATTATTATCTTTATGTTATACCTAAGGAAATTGAGACATAGAAAGGTCAAATAACTTACCCAGTGTCACACAGCTCATATGTGGATTAGCTGGAATTCAAACCCAGGAAGTCGGCTCTGGAATCCATGCTTGTAATGAAGATAGTCACAGAGTTATATATAAGAAGTTAAATAATAAAAGAAAATGTTCTAATGCAAAAGTAGGTGATGCACTGGAGTGATGGCGAAATGTCCCCAAATAACTTTGAAACACCAGCAATAATGTTGTCCTGAATATCCTCTCTGAAAGAGTAGGATTTCCAGGCCAGCTGAACTATACAGTTATAAGCATTAAGGTATTGTTAAGGCATTAACATATCTAAAGAAAGAATGTGTCAGTCATAATGGAAATTATTCTGCAATGGAGATAAACAACACAAAAAGAATTAAAGAGGTGGTATGAAGCTAAGGAAACCTCCCCTCCCCAATCTGGAAAGAAAGATGATAAATTGATCAACACCTTACAGGTGTTCTTTTCTTTCTCTCTCTCTCTCTTTTTTTTTTTTTCCCACTGTGGTAAAATATACATAACATCAAGTCAACATTTTAACAATTTTTTGAGTGTTCATTTTTAAAGCCTCAGCTGAGATTTTGTGTAGCTGATGAGCAGCCATTAATATGTATATGCCTCAGCCATATGCTTATTTTTTAATTTTTTGTTATATATTAGATTTCAGCAAGCATAATTTGAAAGATAGGGGTGGGAGCAAGATTGGATGGAGAGGTAGAAGAAAGACTGTAAGACTCTCTCTCTGCATGATAATCATCAGAGCAACTCCAGTGTGTGTGTGGGGGGGAGGGTTGCAAATAACAGAAGAGTTGCAAAATATTTATCTTCCTAGAATGAATGAATACTCTTCTTTGGGAGGACGTCACAGAAGTCCTATCCAACAGTAAGCGTTACAAGACTCAGAAGGCATTTTGGGGATTGTACTAGTGTAGTGATCTTTAAAGTAAACATCAAAAATGTATTGTTTGTGGGTCTTGCTTAGTATGTTCCAGGTAGAATAACAGACTTCAAGAAATACACTGCCAGGGAGGGAGGTGTGCAATGGATTCTGGTAAGGGGTGTGAGGTTTCCTAAAAGTCATCATGAGTGATCTACACAGTTTTTAAAGAATAAGAGTGGCCCAAGGACAAGAAAGCAGAGTTAGGGGGATATTGTATGATACACCATTGCAACTTTAAGTGGTATAGTCTTGCAAAAGGAAGTGAGAAACAAAGCATAAAATTAAGTAACACCTGGCTCATTCATCACCCTCAAATGCCCAGGATCTTGAAGTATCACATTGAGAAGGAATTTCAGTTGTTGAACAATAACGTAGAAGAAAGCAGCTGAGAGGTACAATCAACTTGAAAGCCAAGGGAATGAACAAAAAACCATCCATAAATATTAGGGAGAGGGACTTAAGAAGGAGGGTCCAACCAGCAACTGGGGCTCTCGTTTTCCAAGCATTAGTTCAAGGAGAGGATGCACCTCCCAGTATACCATCTGCCTGGTTCCAGTGCTAAATCAATAAGCATTAAAACAGCAAACTGTGCTGTTTCAAGACTACAATGTATAAGGAAACATCTGATTATCAGTTTTTAGTGTAGCTTCCTTATATGAAGAAAATATACTGCTAAAGAATGTTTATATTTGGCCCACTTGGTAATTAAAATCCTGTATCAACTAATAAACTGGCATTTTTTTTTCTTTTTTTTTTTTTAAGATTTTATTTATCTGTTTGACAGAGAGAGACACAGCGAGAGAGGGAACACAAGCAGGGGGAGTGGGAGAGGGAGAAGCAGGCCTCCCGCAGAGCAGGGAGCCCGATGCGGGGCTCGATCCCAGGACCCTGGGATCACGACCTGAGCCGAAGGCAGACGCCCAACGACTGAGCCACCCAGGTGCCCCCAATAAACTGGCATTTTGATAGTAATTTGGCTTGCTGTGTAACTTGCCTACCGCGGAGGTTGTACTGACCACGGTCTCTTTGTTCTGTTCTCTTTGGATATTGTAATTCTCTTCTTACTGATTCGCTATGATTTTATACACCAGTCCATATGGATCTAGCTGATATGAGTCAATTCCTGAAAGATGACTCCATTCTTAATGTGCTGAATAAATCTAGCTTCTGATCAGGGTGAGGGAAGACATGGGCTGTGATTTATTTATCATCACCCTTGCTCTAGTGTCTTGATCGTCAGTAAAACTGAGCTCCCCAGCTGAATTTCTTTAGGTTTTGTCATGACTTGCCATTCCTATGAACCTTCTACCTGTTGCATATTAGAAATATTGCAGGTGCAGGATTGTATGTTCTGTTTGCGCAAAAGGGATTTCCTGAGCTGTGGCAGCCTTGGAATACCCATTTTCTGACACTTACAAATGAAATCATTGAGGAATATGCTGCTTCCTAATGAATTTGTAATTTTTTTAGTGTCATGGACCAGCACTGAATGAGTTCAGCGTGGTTTTCTCACACTAGCAGCATCTTTATCATACAGGGTGTTCCAGTTTTGAACATAAGCAGGGAAGCCTCACTGAAATCGAGCAGAGGGACTATACTCTCGGCATCCTTTCAAGCCCGTCTTTTTGCTCTACTCTTGCACACTGTGGGAGTGGCCAGATTGTGTGACCCATAGTCAAGACTTCCTGCTATACAACTGGACTCTTGTTACTGTTCTGCACTAATCATATGAAATAGAAATTGAGAAACCAGGAATCAGGGGCTTAGAGTCCCATTAAATTGCTAAATCATTAGATTTAAACTCTTTAGTCATTTTTGACTTTGGATAATTTATTTTCATACCAGAATTTATAATTCTGAAAAATCTCTGTGATAGAGACCTACTTTTCTCAACTTTATATTTTAAATCCAGAGGAATTATAGATATAGATATGTAGATATATATAAATTGGGCTGATACTGTTTTAAGACCTGCTGTTAAATTTGCTTGTAACATTTGTGAAACAGAATAACCTAGCAATTCCACTAGAATTATTTTTATATCTTAGTTATTGTTTATGCATTGATGCTTTCAAGTTAACTGCAATTCCAATATCTCGTGGGCAAGCAGAACAGAGTCATTAAATCATTAGAGTGTATTGTCAATTCAGATTCCTTGAAAAATTAGGTTCTTTATTATTTTTTGCAAGAGATCTCTATATACCTTCTAAAAAATAACTGGAAGACACAACTTATGAATGCATCTTGCTCCATGCTTACATATAAATGAAACATTTGGGGCAAGTATATAAATATCTATAAATTAACTCTATGAGGTCTTGAGCTGAGGTGGGAAAAGAGGCCCAACAAGGGAGTGCAATTAGTCTATCATGAAAACCCATTTTTTGGAAGATACATGTTTACAGCACATGGTGCAAGTTCTTACTTTTAACAAAGCAAATCTTGCAATGAGGTGAAGTAAAATGGTTTCTGGTATACTTTGGTAAGTGAGGCATACATGAGGAGGTCATAGAAACACATTAGAATAAGTTGGCTCCTCTATAAGGGGGTCTCAGAACAAAAATGTCCCATCACGTTCTAGCCTGTGTTGCAGATATTTACGTACCTGCCTTCTCTTTCTTATTAGTATTCTTGAGGGAAAACTGGTTCTGCTTCATTTCTGTATCTTCCATGGAGTCTTAGTGCCTTGCATAGAGTTGATTTGGAATGTACAAATATACAAATGGAATTGTAAAGAACATCATTAACATGTCAGTGCCATCTTTAAAGCACAGCTGGAGACTAGACTGGGGATATTATTATAGTGAGGTTACAGCTACTTTTCAAATAAAATTCTTCTTGCTATTAGTAGTAATTAAGAAGAGGGAATATTTTCATGTCCAGCATGTTACAGTGATCAAAATACCATAAGGTTGGTTTTTCATATGGGGAACATTAATCCCAATGACATCATGTATCTACATGGATACTTGAATGAAATGAAAAAAAATGACTCCGGTTGGGTGGGGTCCCAGGCTGTACTGCTGGATTGGATGGTACTGCTGGCTGGATCCATGTTCATGTGGGGCTATGGGCAGGGCTTTGTAGGTGAACAGGGCCTCAGGGCTGTGCTCTGTGATCAGTCAGGTCCATAAGCTGTGTCTGCAGTTGGGCGGGACTGCAGACTGGGCTTCATGATCATGTGGGCCACTGGCTGTTCTCTACTGTTGGGCAAGGCTGCTGTCTGGTTTCTCTGGTCAGGAGATGCCCCCGGCTGTGTCGGGCAGTTGGGTGGGTCTAGAGTTTGTGCTGTGCGGTAGGCGGGGTTGCTCTCGGGGCTCCAGGGTTGGGTGTGGCTGCAGGTTGTGCTCTGTAATTGAACAGGATCACTGGCTAGCTTCCCTGCTCTATGCCCTGTTGAGCAACTGGGAAGGGCTGTAGGCTGGGCTTCATTGCTTACTAGGGTTATAGGCTGGACTCTGGCTGCGTTGGGGTTTAGGCTGGGCTCCGCCACTCGGGAGTAGCATAGGCTGGACTCTGATGATGCCCAGGGTTGTTCAGACTCTCTGGTTATGCAGGGCCAGAAGCTATGCTCATCATCTGGGGAGGGCTGCTGGTTGGTTCTCTGCCCTTTCAGGGCTATAAGATGGGTTCCATAGCTGCCCAGGTTCTTTGGTCAGGTGAGACTAGAGGCTACACCCAACAGTTGGGCATTTGCTTCTTTTCCTAAGTGGATTGGTAGAAAGGGCTCCAAGACCAGTATAGCCTATTGACTTGGGACCCACATCAGGCAGAACTGCTAATGGAGCTCTTTAGCCAGATGGGGCCACCTGCAGCTGTGCAGATGGTTAGAGCTGCTGGCTGGAATTCTGCTTATATACAGCTGCAAGCAGGAACATGGTCCACCAAGGTCTGACTGCTGATTGCTATAAGCCTCGACCTCCTTCCCCATCCTACCTGATCCCCAGTGGTTGAGACCTACAGATTCCCCCAGTGATCCCTATGAGACAAGACCCAAGTGGGCCTCTGGGGAAGTGTCCTGTGAGGCTGGGGGAGCTGAATGTTCATCTCAGGCTCTCTTTTTCCACCAGAGAAACCATAGGTCCAGGGGCCCCTCTTGACACTGTGCCGGCCCTGGGGAGGGGTGACGGGGTTCTCTGGTAGCTGCTCCTCTTACCCTTCCAGGGAGTGCTTTTCAGTCTCCATGGTCGAGGAGTGCTTCAGCCTTCTCCCTGGTTCTGGGATTGTCACAATCATGTTTTATCTGCGGATATTTACTTGTTGGTCTTAGGAGAGAAATGAAGTCAGGAACAACCAATGTCACCACCTTGATGGATAATATTTTCTTAAAAAGAGAAGCAATATTTCCTGGGCCTTCTCTTATTAATCTGCAGGAACCATATCTGCTACTTTCACAAAAAAGTCTGGGTATATGCAGGCAGCGTTTCTAAATGCTCACGGACTCAGTCTCTCAACTGTCTATCATGTCCTCTTCTTTCATTTAACTGTGAAACAGTCCTTACCTTAACCTCAGATGGCAACTGGAAGAACAATGATCTTTTTTGTTTCAGCTCAGCTCCCATTTTTGGCTGCCTAGATTGATCCACAATCCCAGGAAGTTCTTTAGTACCACAAGCAAATAAATTCTTGTTGGTATTTCCTTATCCCTTTTTGAGAAATGCCCTGACACTTCTAAAGGGTAATTACAGAGTGGCTTAATATAGAATTTTCTCTTTTATAAAATTGTTTAACAAAAATGTATTAGATACCTACTAGACAGCAGAAATTATAATAGACGCTGGGGCTACAAAAGGAAACATGATATGGTCCCCACCTTAAGGGGGTTTATGGTGCAGTGGGAGAGACAGACATCTTAACATGTAAGATCCATTTAATAAGGCCTATTCTAGATGTATCCAAATTACTTAGGCACTGTACTTTGTGCTGAATATAAAAAGGTACTTTGCTCTGTCTCCCCAGTTCCCCACAGTAGAATTTCATTTCACCATCTCTTTTACCTCCCTCCACACTGGCTCACAGCAGACAACTTTTGCCTTCTTAAAGGTTGAACAGGAAACAAGTCAGAAAGTCTCACAACTGTATGTCTCTCCCTCTCCTCACTCCCATCCCTGCCTTTGCACCTGTCTCTACTCTTCCTCACTCCTGTGTTAGTGCAAGATGTGTTCTGGCTCTAGGCTCACACTTTGCGCTCGTTCACACTTCTCACATCTCCTCAAGCCCTTGCCCCATCAAATATTTCCTCTCCCAGTCTCAGCCTGTCTGTACGTTAGCTTTCTGCCATATGCATTGCCTCATGGATTCAGCTCCAAAGAATACATCTCTCCTTTATTCAGTTCCTTTCTCTATCTACCACAGCTTCTAGAAAGCACAGGGGCATTCAGATTATACCACAAGTAAATATTACTATGCAACCATCAAAATGTCTATAATTATAAAGATGAAGGATACTAAGTATTGATTAGTATACAGAGCAAAATGAACCCTCAGACACTGCTGGTGGTACTTTCACTTTGGAAAAATAGTGTAACGTTACCTAATTCATTAAAGATAGGTACACCCTTTGACAATGTAATTCCATTTCTGCTAATTGACTATACCCACAGAAGTGTATATATATGTTCATGGAGAAACATGAAAAATGATGTTTGGAAACACTATGTAGTGGAAAAAATAAAATTACCATTAACTTTACAAACCCACAGCCTGGGTGATTCTCACAAACATAGAGGTGATCAAGAAAGCAAGATTCAAAAGAATACATGTGTCATTAATTCCATTTATATAGTTTGGTAAACAAACAAAACAATTTTCTTTGGGTATACATGATTTGGAGGTGAAACCACAAAGCAAAACGATGAATTGATTATCATAGAACTCAGAATAGTGGTTACCTTTGGTAGGTAGTTGAGAAGATTACTGGGGATGGATGCCAGGGGACTAATTCTTAGTAGAAACAAATTAAATGCTGACTATAAGAATAAATTCCAGTTAGTGAATAACAGTTTCCTAATCTTGCTCATCTTTACTCTCACTGGAAGAGCACAGGTTCATGGCGAGGCCAGTATACCAGTGGCCACTCCTTTGGCAGCAGCCTGGAGACCTTTTAAGAGTCCCAGGGCCTGATCTCCATCTATACCTGGCCAGGACATCTAACACTAACCCAGTTTGCCCATGCTCCTCCATGCAGAGGAAGTTTCACTTTTACTGATAAAAACATTTCTTTGCCATTAAAGCAAAACCTACGTAATGCCTGTGAAAATGAGTAAAGGGACCTTCATTAAAATGGGGGGGGGAAGAGACAAACCAAGAAACACTCTTAACTATAGAGAACAAACTGATGGTTACAAGAAGGGAGGTGGGTGGGGCAATGGAGTCAATAGGTGATGGATGGGGATTAAAGAGTGTGCTTGTTGTGATGAGCACCGGGTGTTGTAGGGAAGTGTTGAATCATTAAGTGGTACACCAGAAATTAATATTACATTGGATATTCACTAACTAGAATTTAAATAAAAACATAAAAGAATGAATGAATGAATGAATGAATGGAGTCAGGAAGTCCTGAGGGGGAGCTCTCACACAGGAGCCATGCGTTGCCGTACGCAAGACCAGCAGGGAGATAACTCTTACCTTGACAAGGGCCGACACTTTTGACATAGGAACTTCATCTCCTGCCCTATACAAAGAAGGAAGGTTGCTCCCTGCCCAGCAACAAGGCACTAACCACGGCCTGCAGCCAATGAGAGGCCCTCCCAAGGCCCTACTCTTGTTCCTCTCCCCCGAGCTTTTGTTCCAAACAACCCTCCCAATTTCCTCCTAAAACCTAATAAAAGCTGACCTTCCCTTTGTCTCTTTGGACTTGCCTGTGGTTTGTGAAAGTTCACTTGTCCCGAATTGCAGTTCCTCTGCTCTTTCTGAATAAACTCAT
Source organism: Neomonachus schauinslandi (assembly GCF_002201575.2). Taxonomy (NCBI): domain Eukaryota; kingdom Metazoa; phylum Chordata; class Mammalia; order Carnivora; family Phocidae; genus Neomonachus; species Neomonachus schauinslandi. The sequence continues at coordinate 70,740,760 of NC_058413.1, read as the reverse complement.
GTTGCTAGTAAAATAACTTGGCTGTTTTATTTTGAAGATTGACATACTCAATTTTACTTACCTATTAAACACTTAAATTAAATGCTTCGCTACTCTAACTGTTTTATAAATATTAAATCATTGTAAGCTCACAGCAACACTTTGAGTCAGATATTATTGTTATTTTGTTTTTTACTGATAAAGTAACTGAGCCAAAAGGAAGTCAAGAAACTTGTCCTACATCTGGTAGCTTCAGTTGCTAAAGGTGGGTTTCCAACCCAGGTAAGTCTACCTCCAGAATGGGGACTCATAGGGACTACACCATTTATGTGGCCATAGCGTGTGTAACTATTTGGATTAAAGTAACATCAAAAGTAAAATACACGAAGAAACAAATTTCAGGGGCCCATAAATAGAGTCCTGCTGTGAACAGCCATTAGGCCCACCCTGGCCCTTTCCCCCAAGTTTACCTTTCCTGAAAAAATTTCCCTGCCTAAGTAAATGGTACCATGTTTCATCCAATTGCTTAGGTTAAAAAATAAAAAAAAAGGAACGATCCTCAATTTTACTTTTTCCTTCATTTTCTTCATCCAACCCTTCATCAAGTCCTTTCTGCTCTACTTCTAAAATATATTCTAAACAAGCACACAGATAACATACCCTGGAATTTTTTTTTATTTCAGAAATCAACAACATTGTCTTTCAAGGGCTACATAGGACATATTTTTGGCTTTTGTGAGCATATGGTCTCTGTCACAATGACTCAGTTCTGCCATTGAGAAACAAAAGCAGCTGTAGATAATACATAAACATGGGTGTGGCTGTGTTCCAATAAACTTGAAAAAAGCAGGCTGTAGTTTGGCTGATCCCTATGTTATTCTAGTAATGTTAGGTGCCCAATTATATCCTCTGTTAACTTACCTGCTACATGGTGCCTTATACATAATTGATACTCAATGCAAAATCTCTGAATAAATGGCTTAAATTATTGTATCACATTAATTTCAATGCAAGACAAATATTTCAGGATAATTTGCTAACTCTTGGGTTTCAAGGTTTTTCCCCATTTTTTTCATTATAACAAATATTTCCTAAATCTAAGTCTGAAAGCATTAAGCTCTGATATTCATTATTTGGAGAGAATGGAAACTGTTGTACCTTCTAATCTGTAGCATAAATTGTATATGTAGTTATTTTCAGGACTGTGGACAATATAAATGGAGAGGACCAACTTTTGGGGGTATATCTCTGTTCCATCTGGAAGCAAATGATTTCACTTTTCTCCAAAGGGAAATTGGTTCTCGGCCGACCAGTGATAGAAAGTTCTATTGTTCTGTCACAAAGTAGTAGTGATTTAATCATTCCTTTTGTATTATTATGTGACTGATTCATGCACTGATATACTGATGTGTGTGTGTGGGGGGGGTTGGAGTGGGGAGTGGTAGTGATTGTTCATAATACAAGACTTTGCTGAGTATCCAGTAGACATTTAATCGATCAATAGATTGATTAACATAGTGGTAGAGAAAAGAAAAACAAATACCCCAATTCTTTCTTCTTTGGAATCTCTCATCACTTAGCTAGTACTGTACAATTTAACACTTTTGTAGGCTCTCTGCATTAAATTCTGTAGTGGTTTTATGTGTAAAGTTTTGTTTATTCAATACTGTTTCCTAAAATAATTTTTAGTTCTTTTAATTCCTCTTGTTCCCATTACTCAAAATACTCCGATCTGATTGCTGGTTTTGTCTGTCTATTGGAATTTCTCACACACATTTACATACAAGTGCTATAATAGGTAAGTCTCAAACTGCATTGGCTGAGAACACGGTGAGTGATTAAGAAACTCCAGAGGAGGATTCTATAGCTCAGAAGGCTGGTTTAGGGCTGTTTCAGGGGGTGCTAATCAGGATAGGTAAAGAAGAAATGACTCAAGTTTGAGTCCAGGGAAATTCGAGAGAGGACACAAATGGAATGAATATTTAAGACACTATATGCCAAATGCCTCCTTCTCTCCCTTATGAGCTCTCTTCCAAGTAGCTCATTGCTTTTAGGGGTATGGACTCTTTTAGTATAGTGGAAGCTGTAATAAGATTTGCTTTAAGAGTGATTTAAAGCAAAGAGGGAAAGACAGGGCACAAGCTGGTACTGCTTATATCTGAGTTAGACAAATAAATAGGGTTATCCAATAAAGTGAGTATAGCTTAAACCCCATATTTAAATAAAGAAATGCTTGGGGCACATGGTGGTGCAGTCGGGTAAGCATCTGACTCTTGGTTTCAGCTCAGGTCCTGATCTCGGGGTTGTGAGATCGAGCCCCGTGTTGGCTCTATGCTCATCGAAGAGTCTGCTGGGTTTCTCTCTCCCTCTGCCTCTGTGCCCCTCCAAGGCCCCATGCTCACACTCTCTCTCCCCAAAATAAATAAATATTTGATAAATATATAAAAATAAAAAATACGCTTACCTAATTGATACATTTTTCTACAAATGAGCTCCAGATATGATGATATAAATTGCAAACCCACAGTCTAGAGAAAATACTTTTGACCAGAGAAATAAAATCACAGTAAAGAGGGGCATCTGGGTGGCACAGTTGGTGAAGTGTCCAACTCTTGGTTTTGGCTCAGGTCATGATCTTAGGGTCGTGACATTGAGCCCCACGTTGGGCTCTGCACTCAGTGCAGAGTCTGCTTGAGACTCTCTCCCTCTCTTCTTCTGCCCCTCCCCACTGTGCTCACTTACATTGTCTCTCTCTCTCTCTAAAATAAATCAATGAATCTAAAATAAATTTTTTAAAAAAAAATCATAGTGAAGAGCCGTGGTGCAATCAGAACATCTGGGCTGAAATATCAAGTTGGTTCCTACGATCAACAAAAATTATGAATTTACATATAGTAAAATTTACTTTTTGGTGTACAGTAATATGAGTTTTGAAAAATGAATGCAGTCATGTAACTGTCTGTGGCCGGGATGAAGAACAGTGCCATCACTCTCCAACCTTCCCTCTTTCTGTCCCTTTGTAATCAAGCCATCCCCCAGTCCCAACCCCATGTCAACCCCTCATCTGTCCTCTGAACTTTTAGTTTTGCTTTTTCCAGAATGTTATACATATATGGAATTGCATGATACATTGCTATTTGAGTCTGGCTTCTTTCCTTGTAGCATAATGCACGTGAAATTCATCCATATCATTGCATGTACCAATAATTAATCCAATCCTTTTATTGCCGAGTAGTGTTCTACATCTGGATGTATTATGACTTTTTAAAATCTAGTCACCAGTTGAGAAATATTTTGGTTGCTTCCAGTTTCTGGCAATTATAAGATGCTATAAAGATGATGAATAAAGATACCATAAATATTTGCTTTCAGTTTTTGTGTGAACGTAAGTTGTCAATACTCTTGGGTAAATACCTCAGCATGGAAATGCTGGGTCATATGGTGGGTATGAGTTTTATTTTAGAAGAAACTGCCAAACTGTTTTCCAAAGTGGCTGTACCATATTGCAGTCCTATGAGGAATGTAGGATTGTTCTAGTTGCTCAGTTTCTTCATCAGCACTTGGTATTGTTAGTTGGTATTTTACTTTTTTTGTTCTAGTACCTATGTAATGGAATTTCATTGTGATTTTAATTTACATATCCCAGATGGAAATGATATTGATGATTTTTCATTTAAATACATGCTATATGTATTACTTTCTAAATATTGTTTCTTTAACAAATTACCACAATTTTAGTGGCTTATAAAAACAACACAGGGGCGGCTGGGTGGCTCAGTCGTTAAGCGTCTGCCTTCGGCTCGGGTCATGATCCCAGGGTCCTGGGATCGAGCCCCGCATCGGGCTGCCTGCTCCGCGGGAAGCCTGCTTCTCCCTCTCCCATTCCCCCTGCTTGTGTTCCCTCTCTCGCTGTGTCTCTCTCTGTCAAATAAATAAATAAAATCTTTAAAAAAAAAAAAACAACACAGGGACGCCTGGGTGGCTCAGTCAGTTAAGCATCTGCCTTCAGCTCAGGTCATGATCCCAGGGTCCTGGGATCGAGTCCCGCATCAGGGTCCCTGCTCCGCGGGGAGCCTGCTTCTCCCTCTGCCTCTGTCTCTCTCTCTGTCTCTCATGAATAAATAAATAAAATCTTTAAAAAAAACAACAACACAGATTTATTATCCATAGTTCTAGAGGTTAGAAGTTTGAAATCAGTTTCACTGGACTAAAATCAAGGTGTTGGCAGGTCTGTGTTCCTTCTGGAAATCTATGGGAAGATCCATTTTCTTGCCTTTTCCAGCTTTGGTAGCCTGCTTGCATTCCATGACTTATGACAACTTCCTCTGCCTTCAAAACCAGCAATTTAAATCTTTCCTTGATGGCCTCTGCTTTCAAACTTGTATCTCCGATCTTTGACTCTGATCCTCTTATAAGAAGCATCGTGACCCAAATAATCTCTTTATTTCAGATCTTTCATGTAATCACACTTTCCATGTCTCTTTTACCTTTCTTTATCCATTGCATTGCATTTTGAATTTTATTTCTTGCTAAATAGATAGACCTTTAAAAAAATTTTTTTTTTGTTTGAGAGAGAGAGCATGCATGAGAGGGGGGGCATAGGAGAGGCAGAGGGAGAGGGAGAGAGAGAATCTTAAGGACCCTGAGATCATGACCTGAGCTGAAATCAAGAGTCAGATACCTAACCAATTGAGCCACTCAGGTACCCCAATAAATAGACCTTTTAAAAAACAGTAAGCAATGTCTTTGGCAATTTTTCTTCTAATGGAATCTAGTTTGTCTGATATTAATATAGCTACTACAGCCTACTTTTGATTAGCATTCTCATGGCATCTCCTTCCATTGCTTTGCTATTCATATTTAAGGCAATAAATGATCTAATCTGATTGGATTTTTGTCAACTATTTCATTTCTTTCTGTTTGTTCCTATGGTTTTGTTTCTCTGTCTCCCTTTTTCCTGTTTTTTTTTTTTTGGATTATTTGAATATTTTAATAATTCTTTCCAATTTCCTGATTGAATTTTTGGCTGTATCTCATGGTATTATTTTTTTAGAAGTTATCCTAGGGACTAAAATATACATATCTTACTTTTCACCATCTACTTAGAGTTAATATTTTATCACCTCAAAGACAATATGGAAGCCTTATAATATACTCCTTTAATTTCCTTTTTTTATGTTATACTTGTCATTTGTAATACATCTATGTTCTTTGAACTATCTACCAGACAAAATATAGCAGAATAATAATTTAGATAGTTATTCATATTTTAAAGCAATCAAAAGGGGAAAATAGTCACTGTGCATTTGCCCACATCTTTACCATTTCTTTTGTTCTTCCTTCATTCTTGAAATTTCAAGTTTCCCTGTGCTGTCATTTCCTTTTTGCCTAAAGAACTCCCTTTAGCATTTCACTTGGAATAAGTTTTAGAGCAACATATTTTCTTAGTTTTCCTTCATTTGGATTTTTTTTTTTTTGTCTTTATTCCATGAAAGGTATTTTTATTGAGCAGCATTTTAGGTTGACTGTTCTTTTCTTTTTTGAACTTTAAAGGTACTGTTCCACTGTCTTCTGGCCTCCATGGTTTCTGATGAGACATCCATAGACATTTTGAATCATTGTTCCTATAATGTAATGTATTATTTTCCATATATGCATACATATGTAGAGAAAATCATTTATTTTCAGCAACTTAATTATGATGTATTCTATCATGTTTTCTTTGAGTCTATCCTGTTTGGCATTTGCTGACCTTTACAAACCTATGCCCTTATATCTTTCACTAAATTTGGGAAGTTTTCAGCTATTATTAATATAAATACATATATATTTTATTTGTATCAATCTTTTTTGGGAACTGCAGTGATATGAATATTAGACCTTTTGATATTTCTCACAGGTTCCTGAGGCTGTGTTACCATTTTATATAAATATTTTTTCTCATTGATTTTTAGATTGGATTATTTCCACTGTTCTGTCTTCAAGCACACAGATTCTTTTTTCTGACCTCTTCATTATTCTATTGATCTCATTCAGTGGATTTTTCAAGTTTCAAGTTTAAAATTTTTAAAGTTTAAAGTATTTTACTTTTCAGTTCTAAATTATCTGTTGTTTCTTTTTTATAGTTTTTATTTCTCTAGTGAGAACTTCTGTCTTTCCAATTCATTTCTAGAGTGTTTATTTTTATCACATAGATTATGCTTAGAATAGCCGATTTAAAGTTTTATCTAGATTATTTAACGGTTGGCAACTGTTCATCATTTGTTTAATTTGGCACTTATTCCTGCTTCTTTGTATACCAGTTCGTTTTGAATTATATCCTAGACATTTTGCCTGTTGTGTTCTGAACCCTATTAAAATCCTCTGAAAAATGTTTTTTGTTTGTTTTGGCCATCAGTCATTAAAGTTAAATTCCAACAGCAAGTTCTAGCTACACTCAATATTAGTTTAGTTTTTGAATCCTTTCTTACGCTGTTTCAGGTCTGCTCTCTGTATGTGCTCCTCAGGGGTCTAAGTTTGGGCATTGAGTATTGGTTTATATAGATGTTTAATTCTCACAGCCTTTTCTGCGTTTCTTTGTGTCAATTCCATGCACAACCTGTTTGGGGATGAGAGTCTGGGACTTACGTTAGTTCATGCACAGAATTATTTCCAGCTTTCTCCTCTGCAAAACTTACCTCCCACCTACCAGCATACATGGCATCTCTTTTCCCAGTTTTACTGGTCAGAAAAGTGGGGTTTTCCTCTCATGTTAGCCTCCTGATCTGTCATACAGATCTTTGTGACTGTGGTAGTCCTGAGGGAAAAGTGGTAAGAGAAGAAAGAGATAAAAGTAACAGCTTTCATTCACACTCTTTATACACAGGGCACATTTTCTGAGTTCCTCTGGACATTTTCTTTTTCTTGGAGTTTTAGATTCCCATACTAATGCTGCAGGACTGAAGTTTGATGACTGGGATGGCCCATGGGCAGGGCAGGGAGAGGGGAAAAAAAGAGAAACATAATGAAGCTTCTCTCCACACTCTTCAGCTCACAGGAGGAGCCTTTCTGGTCCTTTGGCTAGAAGCCAGGACCTTTTGTCTGATATTTTGCTCTGTGCAACTGCTGCACTGTTCCATAATTGGGGCCTCATTCTGTTCAAGCTGATAGACAACAGCAAATTTGTTGGGAAACAAATATGGAGAATCATCCCCCTTATGGCTCCCTTTTCACATTTTGACTTTTATTCCCCCCCCACTCCTCCTGCTATTGTTTATTTTTCACTGTCCTCCAATAGTTAATTTTTAACAGTTTTTATTCTAATTTCAGTTAGTTAACATACAGTGTTATATTAGTTTTGGCTGTACAATACAGTGATTCAACAATTCCATACATCAGATAGTTACTTTTTAAATTCTGTCTGGAGTTTTAAATTGTAATCAATTGGGAAAATAGGCTGAGGGCACTTAATCCATCTCGGACTGCACTAAGTATGGTTACTAATATTTTGATTCTGATTTCCTCACTTTCTTCTTCGAGAGGTAGTAGGGTGTGGTGAATGTAAGGAGGTTCTAGAAAACCTTGCTTTGAATTATGGTGCCACCGCTAACTGTAAAGGAGGACTAAGCCTTTTTAAAATTTGTGAACAGTAGTCACTTATTTATAGTTATTTGAGGATTAACTAAAGTAACATATAAAAAGTGATTAGAATAGTAACTGACACTCGGGCTATGATGTTGCACAATTAATTCTGCAGGGCACCAGTTCAGTGAATGGTGAGCCTGCAGTTATGCAGGGTGGTGGGGGCTCCTGAAGTAGCTGTCATCTTCATCATCTTCATCATCTTCATCATCATCATCATCATCATCATCATCATCATCACCATCCCGTCTTCTCTTAATTCCTTTGTGTTTTACACTTCTAACTGAAAACTAAACCTACCCTTATCTATGTTTTTAAACAGCTGTCCTCTCAAGTAGAAGATTGCGATTGAATAGATGTGGTTGTAAAGATCATTTTCAATGTACTGGCTACTCTTATCTCGAACAAAAAATAATACATAAACATTGTTCAGAGAAATTGACGCTTCTTACAAACTTATGCTCAACTGGTTCAATCACCAGCAAAGGAGAAGGAAATGATCTGGTTCTCCTCTTGATCGGAGGCTTCCTGTTGCTGAGGCAGGGCATTCTTCGGAAAGATGCCTTCAATGGCGTCCTGCATCTCATCGGTGACTCTTCTCTTCCTAATGTGACTTATCACCAATCTTCCATATGCTTGAGCTGAGTCTCTTAGGAGGATTTAAATGCAGTTTTCCCCAGGAGAATTTTATACCCAAAACATAATTACACATTGATCTGGTCACAAATCCTTATGTCAGTACTCATTTCCATCTCAGATTCTTTAAAAACCCAAGAGAGTATCACAGAGTTGTAAAATACAATGTTGATTTCTATTGGGAGTTTTTCTTAGATTAGAGAATGAAGGAATTTTAAATGTCTAATTTGAAAGATGTTTAAAATTTTTTGATCTTCAGGAAATGTTTGTGTATCTATCTATACCCCATTGTCTTTTAATGATTCCTTCCTTTTTGCTTCAAAATCACTTTATGGCTACAAATGTAAGTTTAAGAATCATGATTTGAATGCTTACTCTGCCAATTACTAGGCACGACTTATCCTTTTTGTATTCCAGTTGACTCATCCATAAAATGGGGATGGTATATTACTTTCCTTATAAGGTAGTTAGGTTAATAACAATTTATTTACAGGGCCCGGAATAGCCTCGGATGTTTAAATATGTGTTACTTTACTCCTATGTTACAGATGAGGAAACTAAAGTACAGAGAGGTTAAGAAACTGTTAAGTCTCTATGCTGTGCTGTGTCTTCCATCCATCTATTCATAAATTTCAACTATAATGTTAATAAAATTTTCACTTTCTTGTTGTGGCATTGATCTTAGCGATTTTTAGCAATGCAGAAGATATGGCAAAGTGCCACCATATTAAATATTAACTTACTCATCCCCTCCCTCCCATGTGTCCTTAAAAGAAAAAAAGCTATTGGATAAAGAAAAAAATAAAGGGGGTACCAAATGTTTGAACAAAGCAATGTTTGCAACCTTAACACCTTTGAATAGGCGATGCTTGGAGAAATTGGAGCTGAACATCAGGAAGGCTTGTTTAATTAGTCATTTATAAAGTCACTAAAAACTCTGGAGATGTCTTTTGTTAGCAAAAAAATGTAAGTGATGTTTTTAACAAAAATTATGTTTCCAGAGATTTATTACTGCAATATTTACAGTTCCAGCTAGAACGCTTAGTTAGCCACAGGATTCTGGGTAAAATAAATATCAGACAGAAGGCATTCACCATTGCCTTGCTGGATCATGTTATTTAGGATCTTATTCTCCCCTCTTTTTTTTTTTTTAAAGATTTTATTTATTTATTTGACACAGAGAGACACAGCGAGAGAGGGAACACAAGCAGGGGGAGCGGGAGAGGGAGAAGCAGGCTTCCCGCCGAGCGGGGAGCCCGATGCGGGGCTCAATCCCAGGACCCTGGGATCATGACCTGAGCGGAAGGCAGACGCTTAACCACTGAGCCACCCAGGCGCCCCTTATTCTCCCCTCTTAAAGATATCCTACAGATAGGTTCTATTTCTTCTTTCTTCTTGGGCATAGCCTTTGCTGGAAATGTGGCCAAGGGACTGAAAACCATTAAAGCAGCGGGGATCCCTCGAACTTCCGCAGCCAAACTACTACCCTTACTCCCCTCCCCCAAGCATGTAAGCAGACCTGAGTGAGGCCACAGAAGGAAATCGTTCTTTTACTTATATTGAGATGCTTCTATGCTTATTAACCTTTTACAGATAGTCCTGAGACTCTTAGGCTTTACTGTTCTTCAACTTTAACCTGTTGGGTATTTGTGTTAAGCAAAACTGCCCGATCTCTTACTGAGGTATACTTAAAAAATCTTGTCACTTTTCACATCGGGAAGACTTCCATTGTGGTCAGGTGCTATTGACTTAATCAACTGAGTTACAAGACCTCTTGAAATTTTAACCAAATAAATAGTGTTATTTGGTACTGGTTGTGACCCATGAACTGTGCTGGGTGTTTTGTGGGCTCATTTATTCTCACAATGTACCTAAGAGATAGGCATTATTATTATTATTATTATTATTATTATTATTATTATCATTGTCATCATCATCATCATCATCATCATCGTCATCATCATCATGATCCCATTTACAGGTGAGTAACTGAGGACACCCAGCTAATAAGTGTGATGCAATGAGCTGAACTCTGATGTCTGTGACTCTAAAGCCTGGGCTCCATTTTTCAGCTCTGCATCACCCCCACCCCTGCTTCCATTTAATTGGTTAACTCAAGTGAAAACATACATTGAGTGACCTTTTAGGGCCCATGTATCTAACATAAGAACCTTGCAATAGAATGAGTAGATAGGTGACATTGCCTTATGTTTTTCCGCCTATGAAATTTTCCTATTTATGCCTATACATAACCTTGGAACAAACTCTTTATGCATAAAACATTTAATGAATAATTGATATGATATGCAGATAAATCCCAATGCTACCTATGGGGTCAGAGCATTTTAGTTATTTTTGAGAGTCTGAGGAAAATTAATTTTTTCACAAAAATGCCCTGATCCAGGCACAGGTGTCCCAATCACTATGCTGTCTTGGAGGCACATGTCTATGCCTGGCAACTGACTTAGTTTGCTAGTACTGTTATTCTCTGCCTGATCTGAAGATTAAACAACTGGTACAATACACCTAAATGTAATCCCAGTGGGTACTGTTCAACATTCCTTTCGATTTGAAAGTCATGAGATTGTCAATGCCCAGTTGTGAGCTTGGCGGTTTCTTCACTCTCTGGCATCCTCTGCAGGCAAGATTTAGGCCTGGAAGAGTGAGCCAGGTGCTGATAGCCGGACAGGTCCTGCGTGTGTGTGTGTGTGTGTGGTGTGTGTACACACACGCTCACATGTAACTTGAATCATATTGTTCAAGGACTTTGGAAATTATCTGCTCATTTATATTATAGAGGCCTTTTGAAAATCCAGTCAGTATTGTGTTTTATCAGGAGCCCATTGTATTTAGCTTCATACCTGCTGAACAAAATAAAAGGCAAAGTAAAATGCTTTTTGCCCAGATGAAGCACTGAATTTCAAAAGGGATTTTAGAGCACAGGTTTTGCATAATATTGATTAATCATCTTCTGTTGTGCTGTTCTGTGTCACAAAATACATAAAAGACATAGATACCGTGCAGGGAAACAACTTTCTAAAGACAAACACATATTTATTTTCCAACTTATTTATTCACTCATTTCATTCTTCAACAATATACTGAGCTCAAATTAGGTAACAGTGAGCTAGTTACCAGTGATAAAAAGATAAATAAGACAAGATACTAGACTTTGAAGAGATTATGATTTCATAGGAGACCCGGCATGTAAGGAAACAATTACAATGGGGTGTGATTAGTTACAATGCCTGTCTGTACAAAAGACATATGGCAACATTTTCCCTGTCAGGATGAATATTTCATAAATATCATTTTCAATGGTAGCATAATACACTTTTATGTAAATATTTCTTCATAGACCTGACCATTTCTAAACTTGTGGAAATTTATGTTTATACCCTAATGTTTTACTGTAATAAATGGTGCTCCAGTGAACATTTTTGTTTTTTTTCTACATTTTCCTTTGCATCGGTAATTGGAATAGTTATTGCTGAGTCAGTGGGTATCAAAATTTTAAGCCTCATGATACATATCTTAAATTGTTTTAAATGTTATGAATTTATGCCCCCCTACAATGAATCTGCCTATTTTGCTGAATCCTGGACCAACACAATACAGTTATTATATATACTATATATTATATTAAGGTCTGGAAAAATCCTTGCAAATTAGATGAATAAAAAGAGTATTTCATATTGGTTTCTATTTCTGGGATTTGGGGAATTTTCTTTTTTTTTGTTATCTAGCTATATTTTTTTGTTGTTGTTGAATTATCTGTCTGCCCTTTGCTATAGTATCTATTAAAGCATTGGTACTTTTCTTATTGATTGCATGAATTCTTTACACATTAACAATATTAAACTTTGACCATCATATATTCTTCAAATGTGTTTTTATTTTCTATGAAACCCCACAAACAAAACCACACAAAGCAAAATATTTATTTCATCCCTAAACTGTGCCAAGAATACAAAGTAAAAATAAGGCACATATCAACACACAGTTTTGTTGGGGGAGGGCAAACCTCATCACTAACCATATTAAAATGTGATATGTACTCATGAGAAAAGTACGAACACAGTGTTCTGAAGGAGCGAAGAAAGGATCACACTGGAGTGTGTTAAAAATATGCTATTTGTACTCAAACTTCGTTTAAATTTGGCTCAAATACCTCACCATATCTGGATGGTGTCCTTTGTGTCCATAAGTGTGAGATTCCAGGGAGGGTTCTCCATGTTTGAATGAGGCTCAATTTTTGTCTACCCAACATATGAACCCTCTTTTGTGTTTGGAGAATCCCCTATTTTTTTTTTAAGATTTTATTTATTTATTTGAAAGAGTGAGAGAGAGCGTGAGTGGGGAGGGGCAGAGGGAGAGGGAGAATCTGAAGCAGACTCCGCACTGAGCGTAGAGCCTGATACAGGACTCAGTCCCACAACTGGGACATCATAACCTGAGCCGAAACCAATAGTTGGGCGCTTAACCAACTGAGCCACTCAGGTGCCCTGAAAATCCCCCTATTTTTAAGTTTGGGGTTAGGTGGGAAGGGAAGTGTATAATTCCCATGCAATAACCTCCTTATCTTAACTTACAACTGAGTTGTGGCTTCGCATCCAAGCCTGGCTCCTGAGGCCTCTTCTCCCAGGAAGCTGGGCTAGTGGAGAAGTCTTTTGGCAACAAGAACTGCAGTGACCCCACAGCACCCTCAGAACAGGCGGCACTGTCCACATCCACTGGAAGCCATGCAGTAGCACACACTGTAGAAGCCTGGGATCCGTGGTAGCAGCAGATTCTGTGGCATTGTTTGAGCTATAGTGCACGTGTCATGGCTTTTTCTTTCTCTCCCCCTTTTCTCATCCAGGTCCTCTTGGTAATTCTATAAGGTGCCTGATAGCCTTTACTTAAGTTTCTTTTTTTTTTTTTTAATTTAAATCAAGTATTGCTGTTTATTGCTTGTAGTTAAGCATCTTGCCTGATACAGGTATTATTGCTAGCTTAATATACATATGAAGCAGACAGGACTCAAAAGACTTGTCCAATTTAGAGGGTCACTGGCTTGCATGGACCTGTTTTCCAGAGATGACAAGTGGGTCTAGAGAAAACGAGCTAGTAACCCAAAGCTCCCCTGCAGCCACACCGTGTCAGAGCCAGGGCAAGAACCCTTCCTTGTTTCTTAACAACAGGTATTTTCCTCTTTGCACTTTTCGTCAGTGCCACGTTGATTTCTGTGTTTCTCTGACTGGTCCCTGTTTGCCTAAGTCATGTCAATTAGATCAGATCCTGTGCTTCTTGGGACAGATCCTTTGTCCTCTCGTAATCCCCATTGTCTGGTATAGGGTAGGAGACACCTGTGGGGCCAAAGTAAAACTCAATGGAGTGTATGAAAAACAAGTATGTCAAAGTAAATTTGATTTAATTTAATTAATCAAATATATCATATATTAGACTACAAAGCTAAGACATCACTATTCAAGGATATAAATACATAGGGAGAGAGACAGAGACAGGTACAGAGACAGAAAAATTCTCTCTCCCACCTGCCCCCTCTCTTTCTCTCTCTATGTATATGATCAATCTATCTATTATTTATCAATCTGTTATCTATCTGTATGGCAGAGATAAATAAGTCTTACGTAGAAGGCAGATGATAAGTGAAACCACTTGACTTTTTTTCTTTGATTTAATAAACTTCATACTGGTTAGTTCATTAGAAGGTAGTGAGTTACGCAAATTCCTTTACGTTCTCTTTTTAAAAAATCATTAAAAAATGATTTCTGATGCCTTTAAGAAAAAAATAATAAATCAGGTTTTTAATCATACTATAGGATTGATATATTCAATATTTCCGTCTAAAAGTAACATTAGCTCAATCCGACTAAACTATTTGGGTAATAACTCAAACTGAGAGAAGGAGTACTAAGGTTAATTACACACTTTTTCTACAGCTCTATAATTGCTTCATTCATTTTAATTTTGCATCCCTAGGTAAGCTTCTGGCAGTTTGAATCCCGTGGCCTCCTACTGTGTGTCAGAAATTGCTCATACTTCTTTGACTCCCCCTAGAGAAGCCAGCCCAGGATTTGAGCCAGGTAGGCACACCAGGACACCATGCATACTTCCTTGATTAATACTAAAGCAAAAAGCACTTGGGAATGCCTTTCTCTGACAAAGTTCTTTCTGGGCACGTGTCCTTTTGTGGTTATGAAAATGCCTAGATCATTTTTATTACAGATTTCAGTTTTCGTATTATCTGAAAACGTCAGAGATGACTGGGTGATTGGTTTGAGGTATATACAAATTTCCTTATTCAGAAGTTAAAAATTTTTATTTTGTTACCGTTTATAATTTTAATATATGGAATATACTTACACTGAATTCTAGTAATATATGCACCCAAATCTTATTTACATTTATCCTGAGATCCACAATCTAAATATTTATTAGTTTAAGTCTAGATCAGAGGTGAATTCATTTGAATGAGCTAAGTGTTGCCTCTTGGTATGAAATTTCAATATACAGAGAAAATACACAAGTATTACTTATTAATGGCTGTTAATGGCCCCTAACTGAACTGTGTTTAGAGCAACAATCACTGCCTTGTTTTGAACTGTAAACAGAAGATTATCCTTTCGTATGTAAATTGGTATTTTCTGCCTGGACATGGGTAGTCTTCAATTTGTGACATTCTGCAGTTCTCATTCTTCCCAGGTCATCCCATTATGCCTCAGTAGGCCAGCAGGCAGTGTGCAAATGAACTGACTTCAGGCTGGTTGTTTCCAGAACACTCACGCAAGGCTTCTTCTCCCCTGTTCAGTTGATGAGTAACTGCTAAAAGCCAAGGGCAACAGCAGATTAACTCAGTGGTTCTTTCACTCGTGTCTGTTAGGTCAGAGGGAAAAAAGTTCTGTGTGTACAAATGAGCTGTGTAAAAGGGAAGGGGAAGAAGGAAAATAGGTACCCCAAGATCGTCAGTCCAAAAAAAAAAAAGTGCCTGTGTATGACACTGTGTCTCTAAAAAAGTGCCCAAAGTTATATTGGGCAATGGCAGCTTAATGAGATAAACAACTGGCTTCCAAAGATGGCCACTATGAAAGAATCAGTCCTTCCCCAGTTATATAAAGTGGGCACAGAGTTGTGGCTGTGAGTGCAGGGTTTGGAGTCAGACTGCCTGGGATAGAATCCTTTGCTCCACCATTACCTTCCTGGGAACTTGGACAAGTTGTTTAAGCACTCTGGGCCAATCTAAGTCATTTTGGGACTCTTATAATTATTGTACCCAACTCACAGGCTGGTTGTCAAAATTAGATTATGGTAATCCATATCAGTCCTCTGAAAAGAACCTTGTTCAATAAATGCTGGTTACTATTCTCCTTATGGCATATAATGTAAAGTATAATCACTAAAAGGAACCATATAAACTTCTTCAGTCTTTTAAAATAATTGGATAATTGAAATAAACAAATCTAGAGATGGAAGCAACAGAGTTGTGGTTAAGTTGGTTAAGTTGGAAAGAGACTGGAACTTGGGTTTGAATCCCCAGTTTCTTTGCCTATTTACTTACGAGCTGTTTGAATGAGACTAAGTTCCTTGACCTCTCTTAGCATCACTGCCTCCTTTTACCTATAGTGATGATCCTACTTTTCTCAGTATGTTCATGCGAAGTCTGATTTAGATGGTATATTAAGTGTTAATAGGCCAGAATGACAACTTTACAGATGTTGTTTTTTTTCTCTCTGGATCAAAACCAACACAATTTGACTTGAGTTTAGCACAGTAAATACCAAAGTTCTGCACCTTAAAAAAGTAGTCAGATGTTTGTTAAATAAAAATTCTCAATGTACACAATAAGTGTAAAAACAGAATGTAAGAGAAGTAAAAAGACATAGAGATTACTGAAAATTCTAATATCCAAGGTCCAAGGAGAATCACTTCTGACACTTGGCAAATACTATTTTTCCAGATATTGCTCTGTCTGCCTATAAATATATATATATATATAAGTTGTTCTATAAATAGGTTCTAAAATACATGTTTTTCTGTAACTTGATCCCCTGCCTTGAATATATCGTGGCTACCTTTCTAATCAATACATACAGATCTACAACATTATTTTTAATGACTGCATAGGATTCCACTTTAAGTTTCTTGCAGAATTGACTTAATCAGCATCAGATTGATATTTAGGTCATTTCCAGTTTGTCTCCGTGAGAACAGTGCTGTAACACTGCCCACATATGTAATACTTGTGCGCAAACATCTTTCTGTGCTTGAGCAATTTTCTACAGGTAAGTTCTGACAAGTAGAATACTGCAAGGTAGACACAGTTTCTGTTTTGATGTAATTTCTTATCCTAGTTGCTTATGTTGTGTAATTATAAGAGCAAACATCATTATTTTATGAGATTGTTTTTCTTTATGTCACAGGGAGCTGTTAAAGAGCTTAGGGAGGAATAAAAGGGCTAAGGCGTCAGGCTCTGGCCCCGTGGTGTTCCTAGCACTGGGGTGGAAAGTTGAAGGTGCCGTTGAGTGAGAGGACCTCGCAGAGAGAATGTCTGGGCCAAGGCAGCCAAAGGACAAACAACATAGCCTCTGTCCGGTGTAGGTGCTTACTACAAGGGGGTACATAAAAAGAAAAAGAAGGCAACAACAAACAAAAAGCCAGTAAAATGTTCTCAAAATGTCTCCAGATGTCCCCAAGTAACCTCAATCTGTTTCAAAGACAACCTGATATAAATCTCCAGAGAATTCCTTTTAGGTTTCAATATTTTTATAAAGGTGCTTCTTAATATTCTGATCTATTTCAGGGAACAATGTCAAGGATTATGAGTCATACACATTTTATATCGTATGCTAAAGCTGTATATATATTAAATTATAAAAGTTATTATTTATTGGGCCCTGATTATGTGGCAGCAGTGTGATTAATTCAATATTCTCAATAATCCTAATACAAGTTTTAATTTTTATTCTTATTTTATCGATTTGAGGCTCTAGAGAGTTAGAGTCACTTGACCGAAAACACAGTAAGTGGTACAGACACATTTTCATAGCACACTTTCTCTCAATAAATTCCATTTAACATGGTTATATGAAATTGTGTGGTTTTGTCTATTTAAAAAAGCTTTATATTATAGAATAGCAATTTCTATAATATATGATATGTGCAGTAATTTCTATATGAAATTTTGCTACAAGGCTTTTACATGGAATGTGACTGTTTCTATGCCATGGTTTTGAGAAAAACAGATTCAAATGAAATTATTAGGACTTATTTCTTCTTTTTCAGATGTAACCCACTGTATGTAAAAGGGTAAAGGGAATTACATCTGTGTGTGTGTGTGTGTGTATTTATGTGAATATATGAATATGTTTATTTGTGGTAGACACACATGTGCACACATAGACAGAAATTATAATTCAGAAAATAACCTCATCTTACTTTTTTATTGCGTAAGACTGTAACTAGCTTTCTAGGCTGTATGTTTGGTAAGGATAGGAACACAAAATCGTTGCTGAATGAATGTATTGATTTAAGCTGTGCTGCAAGGCCAAAAAATGAGTTGTTGGAGTTGCCTTATATTCTCTGTTAAGCTAAAGTTTAATCTTCAGCTATAACATATTAAGTCTTATAATTGTCCTCGCTGTGTCAAAAAAAAGTCTAATCTATTGTGTACAGAATTGGAAATGCTAAATGAAGCATTTTGCAAAATGAATCTCTGTAAGTCATCTGTAAATAATTTAAAAATGAGTTTGATTTGGATATAAGCAAATATCGAACTAATATCTAAATCATGATATTCATTTATTTCTTATCATCGATGTACCTATACTTCCTGTAATTTGTGAATAGCCATTTGGGAGGCAATATAGCATAGAAGATGTATGCTCTGGAGCTAGTGTACTTGGGTTCAAATCCTAGTCCAGTTGTTTGGGCAGATGAGTTCACCTCTCCATGCCCCATGTTATCTTTAAAAATGGGGATAATAATAACAACCACTTGGGGGTGCCTGGGTGGCTCAGGTGGTTAAGCAAATGACTCTTGATTTCAGCTTAGTTAGGTCATGATCTCAGGGTCATGAGATCAAGCCCCATGTTGAGATCCATGCTGTGCATGGAGTCTGCTTAAGATTCTCTTTCTTCCTCTCCCTCTGCCCAACTCTAGCTCACACTCTCTCTCTAATATATATATATACATTTTAACAAATAGCAACCACTTGATAAGGTTACTGTAAATGTAAATTAGTTAATATAGTAAAACACTTAGAACAGGGCTTGACCCGAAGGGCCAGTAAAAATTAGTCTCTTTAAAATGCCCTCTTCAGTCTCCCTGCTCAGCGGGGAGTCTGCTTGAGATTCTCTCTCTCCCTCTGCCCCTCCCCCTGCTCTCTCTTTCTCAAATAAACAAAATGTTTAAAAAAAAATTTTAAAAGCCCCTCTTCGTTTTTCCTCCTTTCCACACCCTACAAACCTTCAGAATTTGGTCTATGAGACACTTTCACAGTTGTATTTTTCCTTCCTCTGTGTACTAATAGAAATTTCTTTTAATCTTATTACTATTAAATTTTTTTGTATGATAATTACAGAGAGGCAACATGATTTGGAGCAAAGTATAGGAGCTTTAGAATAAGAAAGAGTGGGTTCAAAATCTGAATGATCACTTAATTATTCTGTGATTTGGGGAAGTTACCAAACATAAGGTCTAATAAAATAAAGATATCACTATGCATTATCTAGGTATAGTGACTAAAACATGGTAGATGCTCACAAATAAAATCGTTTCCTCTAATAAATGTGAAATTCTAAATGGCAGCACGATGCCCTTTTTATCTGTGAGTTTGATTGGAGTTCAGCTCAGGACCACACATGGGTTAAATTTTACTTAGTTATATTGTGATTTAAACCAAACTGACACATTTACGCAGGTTAGCTGGCATTAAGCATTGCTGGATTCTGGGGCCCAAATGTTACCATGAGTACAGTGCCCTGCTTTGAATCCCTCAGGATTGGCTCTATTTTAAGGAAGGGACTCTTTTCTTTGTGGTAAGACAATGCCAACAAATCTAGACTCCTATATTTTCCTGTTAACAATCAGAATGGAAATAAAATGCCTCTTTTACAGAAAGTCTAACCAATGTCCAGACTTTAGTACTATTGGCTTTCCCCAGGGACAGAAAATTTTGGTCCACAGTGAGGAAGCAGTTTCTCTCAAGGACAATGGTGGCCCTCTAACCAGAATGAGAGGATGCTGACAGGGTCCTCTACAGGTGATAAAGTTCCTCATTTGAGCACTAAAACCTGCCGTATAATTGACTGCCTCCTCTCCTAGTGCTTCTGTACAATTCCATATTTCATCTTAATGTCATCAGAGAAAATCTCCCCCGCCCCCTCCCAGCCACGGTCCCTGACACTGAGAAGACCAGATTACGTACCTGAAGCCCCATTTACACAGTAGAGGGTTCATGTCTAGGAAAAGTACTAGGGGAATGGGTTGCCATAGCTGGAGTTGATGTAAAGTTCAAAGAACATTCCAAGTGTGCCATTTTCACATTAGCTAATATTACTCAAAGAGCAAGGGAGTTAAAAAGAGTTGAAAGAGAAAGATCTTTATATTACTTGTTACCATAATTAGTGGGTGATAGAAGGGGTTTATTAATTCAACAAAAATTTGAGTTGGACCCTCTTCTTTTTTGTTGATCCAATGAACAACTAGTTGTAGTGCTTTCCATCTGTTCTACTAATTCTTGTTCTTTTTGTCAAAGCACTTTTGATAGTTTTTTATACATTTATTTGCATGTTTATTTAAGATCTGTTTACCTAAAGACAAAGAATGTACCTGCTTGTTCTTTAGTTTACACTATGGTTTCTCAACCTTGGCATTACTGACATTTGGGGCCAAATAAGTCTTTGCCCTGTAGGCTTGCCCTGTACATTGTAGGATGTTTAGCAGGATCCCAGTCCCCACCCACTAGACGGCAGTAGCCCCCACCTGCCTCTTTGTCCCCAGTTACCACAAGCAAAACTCCTTCAGACATTGTTGAACATCCCCTGAGAGGCAAAACTGTTCCTGGTTGAGGGGCGCCTGGGAGGCTTGGACAGTTAAGCATCTGCTTTCGGCTCAGGTCATGATCCCGGGGTCCTGGGACTGAGTCCCGCATTGCGCTCCTTGCTCAGCGAGGAGCCTGCTCCTCTCTTTGCCGGCCGCTCCCCGTGCTTGTGCTCTCTCTCTCTTTGGCAAATAAATAAATATTTTTTAAAAATTGTTCTGGTCGAAAAACACTGGTCTCTACTCAGTACCCAGCGCAGAGCATGGCATTACATCTGTGTGTGTGTGTGTGTATTTATGTGAATATATGAATATGTTTATTTGTGGTAGACACACATGTGCACACATAGACAGAAATTATAATTCAGAAAATAGGCATGGATTATTATTTATGGAATGAATCTCTGCTCCCAGCTCAGAAATTGTTCTGTTAAGCTGTATACTTCCTGCACTTGGATCCCAACAAAAGCAGATACCCATGGACAAAATACAAGAGTCACGATAGAATGAAACTTTCAGCAAGTTATCCTTTGTGACATTTTATTTTATTTTTTGTTTGTTGTATTTTTGCTTGTTGCTCTTTTCCTCATGATTTGCTATGTTGATTCTGAGGCTGTATTTGACATTTTACTCCAGTCGATCACTCTATTATTTTGCTGATATTCATGGCATCTCAAGTTTTAATTTCCTCTAAAGAGAGCCCCAAACTTTCTTTGGTGATTGGACAGGGAAGTTTAGCAGGAATTCATTATTAAGATTTATGTTAGGTTAGGCTGGTATGCACACACATATAAATGGAAAATGAAATGAATATTGTTTAGGTTGACTGTGGCTCTTTTCATATTTCATGTAATGGTCAGTAGTGGCCAACAGAGATCCAGAGCTGGGCAGGTGCTAACTGGCTGCTTCAAAACTTTGGGAAACTTCTAAAAAATGCAGATTCCTGCAGGGTCCTGGTTTCAGAGTTTCTTATTCAGTGGTTCTAGGGTAAGACCTGGAATTCAGGTTTTTAAAAAGGACCCACGGGATTCAGATATGGGGCCTACTTTGGGCAACATTTTGTAATAGAAAGACTCTTCACATAAGATATTAGTTCTCATCTTTGGGGTCTCACACTAAGGAGGCATCTTAATTCCTTCCGTGACCTTCAACCAGTCAGTGGTCAAAGTTGCGCTGTAGATTCATCGCCTGCTAGGAACCAAGTTAAGTGCTAAACCGTGTTTGTGGCCCTATTGAAAAATCAGTTTGTTTCTCCCTGTTTGCACTTGCACTGAATGTATAATTATGTTTTTATGACAAAGACTGTCCATGCCCCTTGCTTTCTTTAAAAGCTGCTGGAAGTGGGGGCGCCTGGGTGGCTCAGTCGTTAAGCGTCTGCCTTCGGCTCAGGTCATGATCCCAGGGTCCTGGGATCGAGTCCCACATCAGGCTCCCTGCTCAGCGGGAAGCCTGCTTCTCCCTCTCCAGCTCCCCCTGCTTGTGTTCCCTCTCTCGCTGTCTCTCTCTCTGTCAAATAAATAAAATCTTAAAAAATAAATAAATAAATAATAAAAAAAATAAAAGCTGCAGGAAGTGAATTGCAGTTCTTTGTGTCCCTAATTGGATCATGGACCGAACAATTACCTGCTTGCTGACTTAATTTCCCGGTGACCTCTTGGGCTTCCTTCAGAACTGCTTCTGGCACCACGATCACTAATGTCTGCAGGTGCAAACTGTTCATGTGTGGAAGGAAAGCCACTTTCAAAATTCGTATGGCCATTTTGTGGAGACCAGCTTGAACTACAGAGACACAAATTCATCCTCATTCCTTCTAGGTTCTCTTCCAAATCACAGTTGTAAAGCTGTTTGCTCTTCCTAGTCTAGCTTTTCTCAGTGGCCAGCCTATAAATCTGGATATCTGACATTCTAAAAGGAGAATATGGGTTTGTACGTTTGCCTGAGTAACTGTAATTCCTAGTGGGTGCTTTGGGCTCCCAATTCACCTAAGAGAGGCTGACTATTTCCTTGAACGCCATGACTCACTTCTCACTACTTTTATCATCAACTGTAATTTTATATTAGAACAACTTTTATAAGTGATCAGCCTATAGTGTTTATTTTTTCTTTTCCAGAAAAACTTATGGAGGAAAGATGATCATACTCTATATCCTTAGCATGAACCTGCTTTTTCTCCTGCTCAGTCTGATGAAATGTAATATCCAGTTACTTTGAAGTCAACACACCTGGCAATGTCTATCTAGGAATGTTCTAGGAATAACAGCTGATGTAACTGCTCATTTCAGGCTCACATGTGTTAGTTTTAATACACCAGAGAACCTGTGTGCTTGAGGAAGGCTAATGACTTCTCCCTGTTCATGTTGCATGTGCAGTTTATGCTCATGTCCTCCACTTTGGATCATTTAGATCATTTTACAAAAGTCTAATTGACTTTTTGGCTCAAGTGTCCCAAACTCTCCTCTAAATTTATCTAATACATATTGTCTAAACCAGGAAATTTTAGCATAACTAAGGCTTCTTGCATGTTACATAAATGTTTATATACATTACCAATCCCATGTGATGGAATCATAGGATCTTCCCACTGCAAGGTACCCTTAACAAGTATTAATTCTACCACATTTGTGATATTAATGAAGAAACTAACACCCAGGGAAGTTAAATATACTGCCCCAGGTCACATTACCAGAGAGTGTCAGACCAGGTCCCTGTTACCTCCTGGTTCAATTTTCTTTGGCTGATAATTAAAGTCTAACTAATATTTATTCAGTGTAGGCTCTGTGCTACCAGGGACTGCTATGAAGCCCAATGATTATGTGTCTTGTCTTCCTCAAATGTAGTGGAAGCTTTACCTTGGATGTTATGAAACTGGAGTCATGATCTCTGGAATTCTGACTCAAGGAGTAAGGATATGCTCTGAGCTAAGCTCTGGAAATAATTAAATTTATAATAACATTTTATGCACTTTAGAAGTTTCATGGAGTGAAAGATATAGATATATAAGGGCATAGTCATAATTCATAGCTGTTATTCAGTATGACCAGTGGTATATATAAACTGGTTTGAGAGCACAGTTGATGAGGGAAAATGAATTTGGCCTTCCCTGGGTGCGAGGGCCCAGAACACTAAGAACAGGATATGATACTGAACCTAGAGGCCGTGAGGAATAAATCACTGTGTCTGCCTGGTTGACCAGGTAGTCATTGTGGAAAACACAGCACACTTCAGATCCAGGGCACAGGAAAAATAAAGCAATTGAAGAGGAGAGTGTAAGGTTTTCTTGGAAGACAGATTGAATCTGAGGCTACCTTGTTTTCACCATAGCACTTAGCACAATGCTAAAAACAAACTAAGCACTCAATAATGCTTCTTAGATGAAGGAAATGCTATTTCCTATAAAGTGTCCAAATTTAAAGAGGCAAGGAAGCCATTTTTCCTAAATTGGCTTTTAAATAAAGATGAAGATCCACAATTAGGGTAAAGGAGCATTTATTAGTAAATGAGTAAATCCATTGATTATAGGGAAGCAATTATTAACCCAGAATGCCAAGCCAAGAAAGCAAAAGGTTGTGCCAAATTAACAAATTTACTACCTAATAAAGCTAAAAGAAGGTTAACTAAGTGCATTCAATAAAAGCCAGAAAACGACCACAAAATTAGATGCAACAGTTAATAAAAGCCAGTAGGCACTTTACCAAAGCTAATGAAGAAACTGTTTACAAACTAAGACTTATGGGGCTCAAGCATTTTTATGTGCCATATTAATGATGGGGTAGGCAAAAATGTTCAGGTTTCTAAGTCCAGAAGAGGGCAATAATGGAAGAGAGAATAATACAATTTTTTTTTAAAGATTTTATTTATTTATTTGAGAGAGAGAGAATGAGATAGAGAGCATGAGAGGGGGGAGGGTCAGAGAGAGAAGCAGACTCCCTGCTGATCAGGGAGCCCGACATTGGACTCGATCCCGGGACTCCAGGATCATGACCTGAGCCGAAGGCTGTCGCTTAACCAACTGAGCCACCCAGGCGCCCGAGAGAATAATACAATTAAGAGAAGGGGCTAGAAGTAAAGAATAAAAGATAATAACAGAAGGATACTTTAAAAAATGTGCCAGAGCCATGAGACCAGGCAACAGTAATGGTACCCAAGGAGTAGGAATCTCCTAATAGGTTTACTATTGCCTCCTTGAGGAAGATGATGCTCCCTTACAGATTGAAAAATACAGCCTCATGGATGGTCTTCTTGGAACACTTCAAGAGAATCAGGGTGGGAAATTTAATAACTGCTGATAACTTACCTTTGCATAAATATGAAGGTGTTCTTAGGCTTCTGGGAATGTCAGTGGCATAAAAGTAGTATTAAACAGACATAATTTTCATGGTAAACCAATAATAATCTGAAATTTCTGGTAGTTGGTTACTAAGCAACCCAGTGCTTAGCTTTGTCTAGCTTAAACAATGACTCAAAAAAAAAAAAAAATTAAGTTGGTTATAAAGAAATACTCCAGATTCCACTCTCTGGGCTGTTTGGGTCAGCTGTATAATTTCTTTTACAGTACAAACCACAGATCTGGTAGTACAAAAAGAAGGGGTTCGTGAGGTCACTGCTAGATTTTATTTATTTATTTATTTATTTTTTATTCTTATGTTAATCCCTATACATTACATCATTAGTTTTAGATGAAGTGTTCCATGATTCATTGTTTGTGCATAACACCCAGTGCTCCATGCAGAATGTGCCCTCCTCAATACCGACCACCAGGCTAACCCATCCTCCTACCCCTCTCCCCTCTAGAACCCTGTTTGTTTTTCAGAGTCCATCGTCTCTCATGGTTCGTCTACCCCTCCGATTTCCCCCGCTTCATTCTTCCCCTCCCGCTACCTTCTTCTTCTTCTTTTTTTTTTTTTTTTCTTAACATATATTGCATTATTTGTTTCAGAGGTACAGATCTGAGATTCAACAGTCTTGCACAATTCACAGCGCTTACCAGAGCACATACCCTCCCCAGTGTCTATCACCCAGTCACCCCATCCCTCCCACCCCAACCCCACTCCAGCAACCCTCAGTTTGTTTCCTACAATTAAGAATTCCTCATATCAGTGAGATCATATGATACATGTCTTTCTCTGTTTGACTTATTTCACTCAACATAATACCCTCCAGTTCCATCCATGTCATTGCAAATGGCAAGATCTCATTCCTTTTGATGGCTGCATAATATTCCATTGTATATATATACCACTTCTTCTTTATCCATTCATCTGTCGATGGACATCTTGGCTCTTTCCACAGTTTGGCTATTGTGGACATTGCTGCTATAAACATCGGGGTTCACGTACCCCTTCGGATCGCTACTTTTGAATCTTTGGGGTAAATACCCAGTAGTGCAATTGCTGGATCATATGGTAGATCTATTTTCAACTTTTTGAGGAACCTCCATACAGTTTTCCAGAGTGGCTGCACCAGCTTGCATTCCCACCAACAGTGTAGGAGGGTTCCCCTTTCTCCACATCCCCGCCAACATCTGTCGTTTCCTGACTTGTTAATTTTAGCCATTCTGACTGGTGTGAGGTGGTATCTCATTGAGGTTTTGATTTGGATTTCCCTGATGCCGAGCGATATTGAGCACTTTTTCATGTGTCTGTTGGCCATTTGGATGTCTTCTTTGGAAAAATGTCTGTTCATGTCTTCTGCCCATTTCTTGATTGGATTCTTTGTTCTTTGGGTGTTGAGTTTGATGAGTTCTTTATAGATTTTGGATACTAGCCCTTTATCTGATATGTCATTTGCAAATATCTTCTCCCATTCTGTCAGTTGTTTTTTGGTTTTGTTGACTGTTTCCTTTGCTTTGCAAAAGCTTTTTATCTTGATGAAGTCCCAAGAGTTCATTTTTGTCCTTGCTTCCCTTGCTTTTGGCAATGTTTCTAGGAAGAAGTTGCTTCGGCTGAGGTCAAAGAGGTTGCTCCCTGTGTTCTCCTTTGGGATTTTGATGGACTCCTGTCTCACATTGAGGTCTTTCAACCATTTTGAGTCTATTTTTGTGTGTGGTGTAAGGAAATGGTCCAGTTTCATTCTTCTGCATGTGGCTATCCAATTTTCCCAACACCACTTGTTGAAGAGACTGTCTTTATTCCATTGGACATTCTTTCCTGCTTTGTCAAAGATGAGTTGACCATAGAGTTGAGGGTTCATCTCTGGGCTCTCTATTCTGTTCCATTGATCTATGTGTCTGTTTTTGTG
>NC_058413.1:70657676-70714236 GCF_002201575.2 Neomonachus schauinslandi | reverse complement strand
CGCTCTTTCTTCTTCTTCTGGGATCCCAATTATTCTAATGTTGTTTCGTCTTATGGTATCGCTTATCTCTCGAATTCTGCCCTCGTGATCCAGTAGTTGTTTCTCTCTCTTTTTCTCAGCTTCTTTATTTTCCATCATTTCATCTTCTATATTACTGATTCTCTCTTCTGCCTCATTTATTCTAGCAGTTAGCGCCCCCATTTTTGATTGCACCTCATTAATAGCCTTTTTGATTTCTACTTGGTTGGATTTTAGTTCTTTTACTTCTCCAGAAAGGGTTTCTCTAATAACTTCCATATTTTTTTCAAGCCCAGCTAGTATCTTTAAAGTGATGATTCTGAACTCTAGATCTGACATCGTACTAATGTCCGTATTGAGTAGGTCCCTGGCAGTCGGTACTACCTCTTGTTCTTTTTGTTGAGGTGAATTTTTCCGTCTTGTCATTTTGTGCAGAGGAGAATAGATTAATGAGAGAACAAAATGCTAGCAGAGTAACAACATCCCCAGAAAATATACTCTAAACAAATCAGAAAAAACCTGAAGCGGTGGGAAAAGAAAGGGAAAGAGAGAAAAAACAAAAAGAAAAAAAAGAAAAAGATAAATATAAAAACAAAAACAAACAAAACAAAACAACAACAACAAAAAAACCAGAATGTGATCAAATATGATCAGTGCCACACACTAGATTTGCGGTGTATTTTGGTCTTTTAGAAGAAAGTGCCTCCCAAAATTTTAAAGAAAGAAAAACTTATATATGTACAAAAATAAGGGTTGATATGATGAAGGGATGGAATGTGACTGTAAAGATGGAAATTATAAAAAATTTTATAAAAGGAATTGATAAGAAGTTGTTTGAAAAAAGAAAGAAGAGGATTTAAGAAAAGAAAAAAAAAGGGAGAAGATGTGATCAGGCAGGGGAATAGAAAACACCATATACTAGAGATTTAGGGTATATTTTGATCTGTTAGAAGAAACTATCTCAAAATTTTAAAGAGAGAACAACTTATATATATAAGCCAAAAATACGGGTAACTACTATGAAGGGATAGAATATGACTCTAAAAATGAAAAATAAAAATGTTTTTTTTTTTTAAAAAAAGGGGGATTGATAAGATGTTGGTTGAAAAAGGGAAAAAGAAAAATTCAAAAAGAAAAAAAAAGACAAAAAGACAGTTAAAAAAAAAATTAACTTTGAAAGACTACAGAATCATGGTAAAAAAGCCATGAATTCTATGTGCAGTAGTCCCCTAGAGCTGGAGTTCTGCCGTTCTCTTTGGTGGGTAAACTTGGTCTTGGCTGGCTGTTCTCGCTGATCTTCTGGGGAGGGGCCTGTTGCCGTGGTTTCCAAATGTCTTTGCTGGAGGCAGAATTGCCCCGCCCTTGCCCCCTCCCAGCTAAGTAATCTGCTGGGGTTTGCTCTCCGGGGCTTTTGTTCCCTGCGAGCTTTCCGTACAGCTTTGGAGGCGGAGACTGAAAATGGCGGCCTCCCAATCTCCGCCATGGAGGAGCCGAGAACTCGGGCCCCGCTTCTCAGTGAACCCCCAGAGAAAAGCCGTCAGTCACTCCCGTCTCCCCGGTCTCCAGCCGCACTCCGTGCTCACCCGGCCTGTGACCGCGCGTTTCTATCTCTGGCACCCGACCCCGGGTGGAGTCTCCAAACCCAGCAGATCCCTGCGGTGCACTCCCGTGCGGCTCCTCCCGGGGGAGGAAGGTGAGTCTCCCCGGATCTGCCGCTTGTTGGGTCCCTGCTGGAGGAGCAGGGGCCCGACTGTGCCGCGGATCACGGTTTATGGCAACCCCGAGCTGAGAGCCCGCGCCTGGGCTCCGCCTCTGCAGCCGGCTTCCCTGCTCCGATACCTGGGAGCTCTGCCACACTCAGGCACCCCCAGTCTTTCTGTGACCCGTGGGTCCTGAGACCACACTGTCCCGGAGGGTTCCACCCCCCGCTTAGCCACCGGAGTGACGTCCCTCAGTGGAGCAGACTTTTAAAAGTTCCGATTTTGTGCTCCGCGGCTCTATCACTTGCCAGAAGTGGCCGACGGAGGCCCCTCCCCCGCCGTCTATCCTGCCGAATATCGCCTCGGATTCACTTCTCCGCACGTCCTACTTTCCAGAAAGTGGTCGCTTTTCTGATGAGAGAGTTGTTGCTATTCTTTTCTTCGATCTCCTGTTGAGTTTGTAGGTGTTCAGAATGGTTTGATCCCTGTCCAGCTGAATTCCTGAGAGGAGACGAAATCCAGGTCTCCTACTCCTCCGCCATCTTGCTCCGCCTGATAGTTACCAGTTCTTTATGTATGGTGGTTAACAGGCGGCCTTAAAAATAGTCCTTTAGTTATGGACAAGTACTTAATAGATACACTGATGTATGAATTACACTCATTGTGCCAGTTATGACACGTATAATTTGATTATAAACCTACACCATTGATAATGTCTCCAAGCCACATTATGACTGGTATTATCTAACTGGTAGTCTTGACTGAATTTTCTAGGCAACTATGACTATCTTCCGAAGACATTAGGGAATAATTTGAAAGGAGTGTGTGGGAAGTATTGTATCCTCAGATATTCAGTTAACAAAGAACAGGAGTTCTCTAACTGCTGCTTTGAAGTTCATTCTGTACTTCCTTTCTCCTTCTATTGTGTGATTACTTTTAAACATCTGATTATGAGAGAACTTTGGAAACAAGTAAGTGGTGTTTAATTAGTTAAGGCCAAATCTCCCTTTGACGTTGCCCCATCTCCCTCCCAGGTAAATTTGTTTGGTAAAGAGCAACCTTTGGTTGGCAGTGGCCAGTCAGATGAAAGCCATATTTATGTTCAGTGCAATAATATTCCTGTGATGAGCTGGTTATATAAACCGTGAACCTAAAAAAGAACGAAAGAATCCTTTTGAACAACTTTTTCAGAGTAAGTTATAAATACATGTTTTAAAAGGACACTATTTGCATGACTAAAAAACATGCATTTGGCAGAGTATCCAAAGCTTGATTTCAGTTACAACGGCATCGTGTTTATGACACTACATCTAATGCTAAAAACATGCATTTTGAACGGAAAGTTGATATACTGTGTCTCATCCCTGTGACTTTATTTTCAATTCAGCTGAAAATGAGCAAGCCTCTTTGTGTTTTAGTTTGAGAGAACAAATATAGTTTTGAATAGTTTTGAAAGATTTTCTTCTGTCTCCATTTTGGGAAGGAAAGATTGATTTTCAAAACCTAAATTCCTCTAACAATTAGCATCATATAGTTGCATATTTTTTTTTCCCCTACATACTTCCCTTACTGAAGAAAGATTGCTCTTAAAATCAGTAACTGTGTCTCTGCAAAAGCAATTTATTTAATTTTAAAATTATACAAAAGCATCTGGATTCTGGGGTTTATCCATTTTGAATAAAGCTGAGAAAGTAAAAGGTATTTAAAATTCCCTTGGATTTATTTAATGGGAGGTCTGTCCTTTTGATTTTCTTCAGAAGTTCATGTTTCTTTACCACAGATATCTCAGATACTCTACATCAGAAAGACTATCCTGACAGCTTTCTATGAATTGGTAGTAGTCAGATGCCTAAATTTGGCATTGCTAGAATGTTTAGCCATCCATACAACTAATGCCAATTGGTTACTTTTTTTTTTAAGATTTTATTTATTTATTTGAGAAAGTGAGAGAGAGAACACCCACGCCTGCCAGCATGAGCAGGGGGGAGGAGCAGAGGGGGAGGGAGAGGGAGGGGAAAGAATCTTGAGCAGATCCCCTGCTGAGCACAGAGCTGGAAGCAGGATTCCATCTCAACACCCTGAGATCATGACCTGAGGGAATCCAAGAGTTGGAAGCTTAACCGACTGAGCCACCCAGGTGCCCCCTGGTTACAGCGTTTTTCTTGTAGTTTTTATTTTTCTCCCGCCCTACCAACTTCAAACTCAGAAATGGACCAGAGCCTAAAACTAAAAGAGGTGGAAAGTGGAAAGATAATTTTTCTTTTTTCTTGCAACCCACCCCCCACCCAAGGCCCTGAGAATACAAAGTTTCAGACATCAGGCAAATAGTCCTTTTGTATCTGTTCTAGACTTGTTCCTTGTCTATCCAAGAGTTTAGTGAGGGAAATGGTTGTAGCCTTCCTCCATATTCGCCTTAGCCTCAAACCACCTCTTATTAAAGATATTTCTTCTCAAATAGAAGCTTTGCTGAATGTGTTATGTAACTGGATAATGTCTAAAAGACTCAGTGGTAAATTGGATTGTGTATAAAATAGCAACAACTACAGTAGTGGTAATAGTAGCTAACACCTATTGAATATTTTCTGTGTGCAGGACATGAAGATTTTTTCTCTTACAGTAGCCTTACAGAGCAGGTACTGTTGCTATCCCAATTTAATAATGAAACAATAATGCTTTTAAAATTTGGTAACTTGCTCAGTTACCCAAACTATAAGAACCAAGATTTCAAACCCTCCCAATCAGACTCAAAGTCTTTGTTTTAAGCTCTATGCAAATTCTGATGCCAGGCATCAAATCAAAATCTAGTGTGGCTGAATTTCATCTTTCCTTGCTTCATTCATTCACCCTATCCTGTATGAGCTAGACAAGTTCCCTGCCTTCATAACAGAAAATTATGGTAGAAAGAACAGTTGATAAAAATAGGAACAGACAACAGATAAGTAAGCAAACAAAAAGAATTACTGAATTGTAGTAAGTACTATGAACAAAAGAAACTGAGCAGTTAGAAAACATAATAAGTGTTCAGAGAGGGCTTCTTTGAAGGTTGACATTTAGTTTGATACCTGAGTGATCAGAAGGAGCCAGGAATCAAAAAGACCAGGGGAAAATGTTATAGCGGAGGGAACAAAAAGTACAGAAACACTGTGATGAGAATAAACTTAGCACATTCTAGGAACTGTCAGAATGTTTGTATGAGCTCTGCATAGTGAATAAGGGGGAGAGTAATACCAAGTAAAGTTAGAAAGTCTGTCAGAGTCCAGATTTTACTGGGCCTTAAAACTAGAATCATCTCTGTTAAATTTTAAATAAAGAGCTAATGTCTTTTTTTGTATAAGTATATCTCAAATATTGCATGGGACATACTTATACTAAAAAAGTCATTGTTTATCTGAAATTCAAATTTTACTGAATGTCCTGTGTTCTTATTTGGTGAATCTGCAGCCCTATTTATAATTAGTGATAACTAGGTAGAATTTTTACATAAGTGATGTGGAAAGCTACTATTTTAAGAAAGAATTTTACAAAAGAGGATATTATCATATAGGCAGTTGTAAAAGATTTTACTGGTTATTCGAAGAGACTTAAAGGAGATGAAATAGGAAAAGGGGGTACTTAGGAGGCTCTGACAGTTGTTCAGGGGAAACATAATAGTAGCTTAGACTAGCAGATACATGTAGCTATGGGTTCAAAGTTTATTTTGATGTCAGACCAACTGAATTTGTTGGAAAACTAGGTGCTGAGTTGAAGAAAAAAAAAATGGGCTAAGCACAATGCCCAGATTTCTGTGGAGTGTCATTGTCTTTACTGAAGTGCAAAAGACCAGGTTGACCAGGGGAGGTAAGTAGGACGACCATGCTTTTTTGAGACCTCTGAAACATGCAAGTAGAGATGTCACATAGACTCCTTGATGCATGATTAAAAGCACCTCATCCAAGAGCATTTTGCCTAATGAGATAAATAGAAACGATGGCAAATAGAAGGAATGACTTCCCTGTGCCAGGAATTATAGTGAGTCCTAGGGGTAGGTCAATGATTAGAACAAGTGACTTTTGGAGAAGAGCTCATGCTTTAGTGGGAGACAGATATGTAAATAAGAATTTTCAACTGTTTAATTGGTATAAAGGAGCTATCTGCAAGGTTCTGTGTGGGTGTAGGGGTATGGAAACAGAGAGGGGATTAATTTTGCTTGGTAAAGTGTTGTATTTGGGGTGGGAAAAGTTAGAGATTTGTACACAGAACAGTGTGGGGAAAGAATGTGACAGAAGAGAAAACAGGATAAAGAGGCATGGCTGATAAGAGGAATGTGGAGAAGACTGGTATAGCTGGAGTTTAGTGGTTCTGGAAAAAAAATAGGACATGGGGCTAAAACAGTGGGTGGGGTCTGTATGAGAGAGGAGCCAGGGTGTGACTGTATGTAAGCCAACTGGCCTATTCACTCAGAATTGTAAATTTTGTTCAGATTAGCTTTATACACTGGTAAAATTTACTATTAAAATAATAACATGCATATCTGTACACTTTCTAACTTTTCCTTATGTAATAAAAAAGTTGAATTTTCATCATGAACTTTTCTTAATTCAGTATACATTTCCTTCCTATGTAAGATCAGCCTATTTCACAGTTCATCCTGTGGAGAAATACGGGAAGATAATAGTTAGATGGGGTAGTGAAGACATGTTTACTAGTTTGCGATACCATGCAAGTAATTATTAAACATCTTATACAGTTACCCCAAATTTCTCTTGGGATTAAGGAGTATATGGGAGGTAGAATACTGTTTCTACTTTTGGAAATTGAGCTGCCCCTTCCTCTAGATGTTTTTTCCTTCCAGAAATACTCTGAGTCAACTGATTATAAAAGGATGCCAGTATATTTCTAACACTAGCAGTGCAGGAAGAACTAAGGGTACCTAATATGCTGTGAATGTGTCAAAGTTTTGAGTTTTCTTATAGGCAATATTTTGTTACTTTTTATGAGGTCACAAAAGAGTTGTGCTATGAAATTAAATCACTTGTACATTTTGAGTGATCTTTTATAGTTATTAGACATTATTTATTAAAATGCTACTAATGCATTGGGCTTCTAAAATTAAACATTGAACTTCTAACAAATTAAATATAAATAATTAATTTTATATTAATGAAAATGGATTAATGTTCCAGGATCTTTTTCTTAACTAAAATGAAATTGAGCAAAATAATATGGGTGATTACTTACAACATGGAACTTGGTGGACTCCCTGTGTCTCATCTGTCTTCTAGAATCCCTGGCCTCTGTTTCTTGCTTCTGTGTAGACTGAATTCCCTCCTGATTCAGGAAGCAGCTCCGTGGAGCAAGGCCTTCATCTTTAATTGCCACATGTCCTAGCGGTTCGCCTGTTAGCGTAATACCCAAGTAGTTCCTATTCTGAACAATGATTTCACTTTAGAGCAGAAAAAAATAGTGTAGGGCGCCTGGGTGGCTCAGTCGTTAAGCGTCTGCCTTCGGCTCAGGTCATGATCCCAGGGTCCTGGGATCGAGTCCCACATCGGGCTCCCTGCTGGGCAGGAAGCCTGCTTCTCGCTCTCCCACTCCCCCTGCTTGTGTTCCTGCTCTCGCTATGTCTCTCTCTGTCAAATAAATAAATAAAAATCTTTAAAAAAAAAAAAAAG
Organism: Neomonachus schauinslandi; assembly: GCF_002201575.2. Taxonomy (NCBI): domain Eukaryota; kingdom Metazoa; phylum Chordata; class Mammalia; order Carnivora; family Phocidae; genus Neomonachus; species Neomonachus schauinslandi. The sequence continues at coordinate 70,706,867 of NC_058413.1, read as the reverse complement.
AAAGAAAGAAAAATAGTGTGTAGTACTCTTATGTACGGCTTGAGTGATTTTCCTTAGACAAGTGTGGGATCTAATCAGACATTCATTTCTTTCATAGAAGTAACTCACAGCGTTGTCTGTCTCTCCTTAAATCCAGACCCCACTCAGCATATGCTCAATGGACTTGAATGCCGGAAGTAGTGAGTCTACTCAGTTACAGAATTCCAACCCTTCAAGAAACATTGGGAAATCATGCACTGCACCCCCAGCTCTGCTCAGGACCATGAGCAAACCATTCCAGATAGAGATCTGTCTTAATTACTGAATAAGTTAAGTACATTTTTTCACCTTTTACAAGGTTTGCTTTTCAGCCGGACAGTAAAGACTTGTGTCTAGAGTCCCTTCGCATCCAGAAGTGTTTAGTTCAGCCCTGGTGACTTGGGGAAGAGCACAGCATCTACGGCCTTGTCTGGTGACCCCCTCCTACCTCATTGCTCAGCATATCTTTTCTTTAGCTGTCCTCACTTGCCTTCATACCAATAAATGGAGGAATGAGGTACAGTTCTTCTCCAAATGAAAAGAGGAGAAATGCTTGTCGTGGAAAGAACATGAGTTTGGGAGTCAAACCTGAGTTCAAATCATGCCTTTGCCCCTTTCTATTTTTGAGAATTTGTTTAACTTTCTTACTTTTTCCAAGGTTCAGTTTCTCCACAAAAACAATGTGTTTAATAAAGCTTCCTTCCAGCTTTTGGGAATGCTGGTAGGGATTAGAAATGACTACGGGGAGAGGGTGGGATTATGGCATAATTACCAGATCTCTCCCAAGTGTACATAGAAACTATCTCTAAATTCCACTCCCCCCCCCCCCAAAAAAGGGGGGGGGGGATGGGGAAGCCCCCCCAAAAATGAAAACCAAGTTATCAGTAACTATGTGTGCAGTAACAGGGGGAAGGCAAAGAGATTTTGATGACACCAAAAGCCAGAGAACCCCCAGATTCTCACTGGAATGTGTGGGCCCATCTGATAACAGCAGCCAAACCTGGGAAAGAACGTTGCTGCCTCCAGTGCACTGGGGAGAGTGAGAGTTACACAGCACTGGAGAGTCCAGCGAGGAACCAGCCACAGCAACTTTCTAGGACAAATTTGCAAACCAGAGAGGAACTGCAGGAACAGAGCTTATATTGAACAGGACAAGAAAACAGGGGAGAAGAAAAGAGAAGAACCAGACAAAAGTGAGGGAGGGAGCAACAGACACAGATTTCAGAAAGGGAAGATCATGCTTTTCTTTTCTTTTTCTTTTTCTTTTTTTTTTAAGATTTTATTTATTTGAGAGAGAGCAGAGCTAGAGAGAGAGAGAGTGAGCACGAGCAGGAGTGAGGGGCAGAGAGAGAGAGACAAGCAGACTCCCTGCTGAGCAAGGAGCCCAATAAGAGGCTTAATCCCAGGACCCCAGGATCATGACCCCAGCCGAAGGCAGACGCTCAACCGACTGAGCCACCCAGGTGCCCCTCATAAGTGAAATTTTATTAAAAGAGAAAGCAAGACTGTGGAAATGAGAGAGAAAGACAGAGAGAAGCAGAATGATGCCTTCACACATAGTGGAAGCATTTCAGGAATCATGTCCACAGAATAGACAAATGCTGTCAAATATTGTGACCTAATTAATATTCCACTAAAATTAAAAAGTAATAGAAACCATGAGTTAGCAGCATAAAAATAATAAATAGAACTTCTCAGATATGAGATGACTGGAAACAGAACTTGGGAAATAATTAGAAATAAAAGAAATGCTACTTTTGAGAGGAGGTCTAAACTAACTGAACAGCAAATGAACACTTCTGAAAAATGCCTTAAGAGAGATAAAAAGAAAGAAAGGAGAAAAGATCTTAAAATCTAAAAAGAAAGAAGTAAAAAGTTTTCAAAAGAAAGTGATAGAGAAGATGAGCAAAGACTTGCTATTCCCAAAGAAGAAAAAAGAAGCAATGCAGCAGAACAAAAGCCAAATATTATAATCAAGAATACTTTCTAGAAATAAAGACACAAATGCACATATTAAAATGGCATACCACACACCTGGGAAAAATTTAACTGGAGCAGGTAATATCAAGACATAGTCTAATAAAACCATGGCTTAAAAATATAGTAAAAAATGAAAAGAAATCCCTTTGCATCTGGGGAAAAAACAAGTCACTTAAAAAGGAAAGAAATTAAATTGTCATCAGGCTTCTTAAAAGCAATAGTTTGTGCCAAAAGATAAATATAAATGAAGAAAGAAAATATGAGCTTAGAATTTTATATGCTTCCAAACTAACGTTCACATTTAAAGTCTCCAGAAAATCTGTGAAAATTTAATATCTCAGGAGATAAAGTTATAAGATTTTCCTGAGGAATCTACTACCCAGCAAATAAAACTGATGCAGCATGAAAAATTATATGAGTCTATATGTATGTGTGTGCATCTTCTGATGGAAATACACACTTCCTATGACACATTATTGAAAAGAAATCAAACCAGAATTGATAAAAAAAAAAATGTAGCAGAAAGTACTGATATAAAGGAAAATCATGGAAAGGGAAACATGTTGAATGACAGTATGGGGGTACAATAGCAAAATCCAGGCTAAAGGACACTCTAAAGGTATATCTTTTGTGTCCTTCACCAAGTAAAGTAAGAGAAGAGATAGATACAGAAAGATGAAGAGAGAGAAAGTTTGGCTGGGGGGTACTCTATAGATAAAAAGAGACTTAGGAGACATCAAATAACTGCAAAAATTGAATTTTATTTTCATCTTTAGTTGAACCAACTGTAAAATTATGAGCCAATTTAGAATATTTGATGGCTTCATATCTGATGACAGTAAGGAATTATTATTAATATTTCAAGATGTAATGGTATTATGTCTGTGTTTAAGAAGGATTTCTTATCTTTTTGAGATACATATGAAATAGTCCTGGATAAATTAATATGGGCAATGTCTGCTGCCATATTTGAATATCACATATGACATGATTAAATATCCATTAATACCACTCATCCAAAGACCACCATCTTCCATTTGCACTAATACAGTGGATTTCTCATTGGTCTCCCCACTTCTACTCTTTGTCCCCTAAAGTTTGTCCTCAGCACATTGGCCAGATGATCTTTTATACCTATCATTCAGATAATAATCTTAGCAAATATTTATGAAGCACAGACTTTGTGTCAGGTACCTTTCTAGGTGCTTTACATACATTACTCATTTATTGTTAACAGCAACTCCATGAAGTTGGCCCTATTATCATTCATGTTTTATAGATAGGGAAATGCAAGCACATAGAAGGTTAATATCTAGCCAAAGTAGAGGAACCAATAGTGAAACTCAAGCATGTTGGTGTCCTTAACTGTATGTTCTGCCATTTCAATCACTTGCTCAAACTCTTCAGTCACTTTCTCCAGTACCTATAATAAAATCCCACTCCTTTCCATATGGTTGGTTGTGCAGCTTGGATTTCTTCCACCAGCTTGCTGCTACTCAAGCTCTGTCCAAGGGCTTAGGGTTATATCAACAGAGGGGATGGAACACCTTGTTCTAATTTTCCTGCCCATAGAGAGCATTTTTTCTAATTTATCTGCTCTGAGGAGGTACATTTTCCCAATTTGTACGGAGGTGCCAAATGTGCTAACACAGCCCTGATGAGGCCCTGTAGGGTCTGGCCCCACCTCACTCTTACCTCTCCCTCACTCATTTTGTTCCAGGCACATTAGCCCCTGTCAGTTTCTAGAGTTTACCGAGCTCTTTCCCACCACAGGATCTTTATTCTTCACTAGAGACGCCATTTCCCCATCTTTCTGACGCTGATTTCTTCTCCCTGTTAAATTATAACTATTTAGGAGGACATTTCGTACCACTTTCTCTCTGTCATTCTTGGACACAGTATTCTGTTAATGTAAAACATAAATCAGGTAAGATAATTCTCATGTTAAAGTCCATTTTGTTCTTACAATAAGGTTGGGCTTTAAGAGTAAAAACCATGACACCCATTAATTTCTCCACTGAGTTTAGAACTGAGAAGTCCATGTAGGATCAGAGAGATTCAAGTGACACCCTTCATGGTAATGGTAATTGGAGATCATGTCATGTCTTAGCTGTGAGGCCACACTGGACCTGTGGACTTCTGCCTGAGCTACACTCATTCTCCAGAAGTGTAGACTTCTCCCAACCCAGGCAAAGCCACCTCCAAATGTTTTCCTGCATGTGTTAGCAAGTCAGCATGCTCTCTGCCTGTGGTCCAGCAGATCTAAAAAAGAGAATGCCTGTAAAGTGTCACCACCTAGCATGTCCAGTTCCTGTTCCCAAATCCACCAATCAGGCAAGTCATCCCTGCATATTTTTTATCTGCAGTTAGCACAGATACTCTTCCTCTCTCCTTTCAATGGAAACCAGAGGGGTGAAACCCAAGGGAAACCCTGTTTGGGTTTTCCCCCAAACAAATGCAACCCAGTGTTCTTACTCTGCTGGATTGGCTCACATCAGATTGTTAAATTATCAGGTGTTTTTTGAGCTAGGTCTGAAACTTTTGATAGCATGAAATCATCCATTGGCGGGGGGGCGGGGGGGCGTAGTATTTACATCAGGAAACTTGAAAATTGGTGAGTGCTACAAATCAAGTGAGCAGGCTATTAAACATGTCCCTACATATCACCATGGGGGGGCCCTGCATAAGGTGGCACCTCCTGCCCACCTTTCTGACCTTTCGGGTACCTCTCTCACTCTCCTCAGTGAGTCCAGTAGTACGTCTCTCTGGTATCCAAAATGCTGAACTGGTCTCAGCTTTAAGTCCTTTGCACTTGCTGGTCCTGTGTGGAGTAATCTTCTCCTATATCTGTACCTGGCTTATTCCTTCTCTTCAGATCCCCAGCGAAACACCATACCCTCAGGGACACCTTCCCTGACCCTTTGACATAAAGAAGGCCCCAGTCACTCTCTATCATGCTGCCCTCTTTCTTTTTCATCATAGTGCTTTACCATCTAAATTGTTCTCAACTACTCCTTTTCCATAGGATATAAGTTCTATGAGAGCAAGATCTTTATCTAGCTTGCTCTCTTCTGTATTTCTAATCCCTAGAGCCATGGCTAGCATATACAGTTAACTGGATATATTTAATGACCCTATCTCTATCCTAACTACAAGTTCCCATAGATAAAAAATGAAGCAGAGATAGGTCCTGCTCCAAATTTGGATAAACAATTTTTTTTCTGATGCCGTAAATGGTGTATTTCTTATTTTTGAAAAATAGAATACTACCTCACAGAGTGAACTCTTGTTCATAGTATTTACAGTATACTTCATACTTTATATTTGGAATTCTCCAAAGAAAATTGGAGGTGCAGTTTTTCATAAACTCTGGAATGTTTCTTGAAGTTCCAAGTAGGGACTCCAGGGCTAAACACAGTGCTTTCCTTTTCAAGTACGTTCTGGAACTTTTTCCTACAATATGAGAGCTGAAAATTTATCTTCTTTTTATGGAAATTATAATTTTAAATCATGCTTGCTTTCAGTTTTTGTTGTTGTTGTTTTCCTAGGAAACTTTTGGCTAAATATTGTATCCTGGTAAAGCCTGAAATAGACTGGTTAGTTGGAATGGACAAGTCTCTTATTATCAGGCTTGGAAATTACTGTGAAAGTTGGCCTGTTTGTGTGTGTGTGTGTGTGTGTGAATCTTTTATTGATGTTTAATTGACATGTGGCATTATGTAGTTTTAAAGTGTACAGTGTATTTTGATACATCTACATACACTATTACAACATGAGCACCATCTTAGTGTTAGCTAACAGCTCTGTCCTGTCACATAATTGTTATTTCCTTTTTGAGGTAAGAACAATTCAGATCTATTCTCTTGGCAGCTTTGAAATCTATAATACAGTATTGTTACCTATAATCACTGTGCAGTGCATTAGATCTCCAGGACTATTTATCTACTAGTTGCAAGTTTGTCTCCTTAAACAAGTTGGCTGTTTACTTAGTTAACCAAGAGCTGATTTCAGATTCAGAAACATTCAATTCAGAAATCTTCAGCTCTTCAGAGTCATCTAATTTTCTTAAAAGTTGAATGTGCTCAGTGAAACATCTTAACTTTACAGGAGGCCTCATTGTTCTTAGATAGGAACAAACTCAGGCAGCTAATAACTTTAGCATGCTCATTAAAAAAAAAACTTTTAAAAAAAGCTTTTGCTTTAGAGCGTGTGGAACACAATACAAGTCAAAGGAAAAAGTCAAGACAGAACAGCAGGCTTCAGTGTCCTGTTCAGAGATTCCATGCACTGTTCTTCAAAATGGTGAGAGCTGGTGCACCTTTTTCTATGTCAGCAATGTCTCCACCATCAGGGCATATCTCATCTGTGGCTCTTACCTGAGCCAGACTATGAACTGAAGCTCAGTCTCTCCTGGCCTGCGATGTTTCTTCCCCCCGCTGTAGACTTGAGGCTATTAGACTGAGACCTTTTCTCTATGATTCTGTGACCTCTGCCTCCTCCCCAGAAGAACATGACATCTTATTTTATGAGTGTTGGAAACCCGCTGTTTATCTCAACTCAAAGTCAGAAAAAAAAAGTACAGGCATAGATTTTAACATGGGAGATTTACCTTAATGAGAGAAGAAAACCTTGTGAAGGTGAGGTTTGTGATGGGATCATGGGACCTCTGTTCTTAAAGCTCTTTAATGGTTTAGGTGACACAGGAGTGGACCTAGGTAAACTTGTGGTTTTGTTGACAGTTTCCCTTGCCGTCCCTTACGACCTCTAGGTTCCCCTCCAGGCTAACTAGTAACTGGTAGTAACATTTTCTTCTGGGGGTGCTGACCTCTATTCTCCCTAGCCCTTTGTTCCCCCTCTCATTGGAACGGGACATGACTACTTTTGTTCTCTGGTCCAAGCTACCTACTAGGATACATCCACTGAGGGGAGTTGGATTCATTATTAATGACAGAAGGAAGTCAATTAACTATCCCACGCAGACTTTTATTTTAAAAAGGAACACAGTCATGACCAATTAAATCTGTGATATGAATTTCCGTTCATGAAATGTCCAGGTTATAAAAATGGCACTAAAAAGTCTTTATAATGCCTCTCAAAGCCCATTAGCTTAGGCAAGCACCCAAGGGGTGAAAGGAAAGGAAACTGATATTTACTTAGAGCATGTAAACGGATGTTTTTGTACATTCCATTCTTGGTTAAGATTTTCTCTGAAAATAAAATCCATTGGAAAAATAGATAAAGTGACACTTTAATGTCCCCTATGTCTATTTTTTTTTTAAAAAGTCCTGATTGGCAATATTCAAATCTCAATTTTATAACACTGTGAGAAAACAGCAACATCAATGACAATAACAATACTACCATCTTTCTTCAGTTATTGGCAGATTTGAAAGGACAGACAAGCTGTAATCTGCCATCCAGTTGAATAATATGGGTATGAGGTAGATAGGCACAGGGAATCCTGTGTCATATAAATCCCATATTAATGGGGCCAGCAAGAATTCAATGCTATTTGGATAATGGCTTTACGCACAATATTTCCAAATTTTACACTAAAATATATCCGAGGATTCAGATGAAAACTTAAAACTTAACTGTTAGACAATTAACTCCAATGTCAAAATCCAGAAAAAAGAAAAAAAAAAGTCTACTTACTACAAGAACTATGGGCCAGATTTAAAATTGTGATTTATAAGCATAAAATAAGTCTACTTGCCTCAAAGTGTGCAGTAAAACCTTTTGTTCTTTTTCTATTGTCTGCCTCCTGGATTCTGTGTTAAGAAGCAACTGTATTGGGCGCCTGGGTGGCTCAGTTGGTTAAGCAACTGCCTTCGGCTCAGGTCATGATCCTGGAGTCCCGGGATCGAGTCCCGCATCGGGCTCTCTGCTCGGTAGGGAGTCTGCTTCTCCCTTTGACCCCCCCCCATGCTCTCTCTCTCTCTCTCTCTCTCTCTCATTCTCTCTCTCAAATAAATAAATAAAATCTTAAAAAAAAAAAAAGAAGCAACTGTATTGATTGGCAGCTACTCTTTGAAAGAGAGTATTGTTTTCTTCTTCCAACAGAAGTGTCTCCTTTTATGTTTATTGGCTGGATTGGGGGAACATTGGGTGGAGGTCCCCATGGTTGTACATTCATCCAAAGAGGTATGGTTCCTATAATTTAAAATATCAAAAGGCAGGGTCAGAATATGGCCCTATTAGCTATGCATCATGGGGATTTTATCATTCCTTATATTTAATATGTTCTAAGTAGAAGAGGACTGGGCTATCTTAGTGTCACAGACCCAAAGTCAACAAAAGCTCATGAAACCTTGGGAATTTCACCAATAACCATCCAAACTGACTTACCAGACAGTTAATAGTTTGAATCAGACTAAACGGACAAGAATTTTGAGTTATCCTTCTGTAGAATAGATTATTCCCACCCACCCACCCCCAAGAGGAAAGATACTACATGAAAACATTGAAAAATAAGGAATAAGCTTTAGCATACTGAATGTTCAAAGAAAGAGGGGATCTTTGCAACTTATCTGAAGTGAGAAAAATTTTCGAAAAATGTTTAGTATTCTCAATAGGAGATCATAATATATGACTCCTTTGAAACACGTTCAGAAAATCATAAAAAGGGAACCACTGAGATTAAAAACAGGAAAATGGGTAAGATAATGAGGTTTTATAAGGAAACTAAAAATGTAATAGCAGAAATAAAATTTTCAGTGGAGGTAATGAAGAAGACAGTTACCTTGGAAAACTGAATTAATGATGTAGAAGATAAACTTGAAAAACTTGCCCAGAATGCAGAGATGAAAAAAAAAAAAAAAAACCAAAAGTGAGAAGATGTAGAAAAAAGAGCACAGGATTCAAGTTAGGAATTGTATCTTTTCCTGAGGTTACAGTTAGAATAATCAGAAGTAAAACAATTAACAAAGGTGTGGCTAAGAAATCTTTCAGAACTGGAAAGAAACATGAATATGCAAATCTATACGCACCCCTTCCAAAGTCAATGTAGAGAAACCATACCTAGACTTGTAAAGATTTTTGAAATGTTTGCAGAACACAAACCAGTATCAAAAAGGACAAAAATAAAATTAAAGATTTACTCAAATGCCTCCTTTGCAAGAGCAAAGGTTAGAAGAACAGCATCTACAGACTTGGAAGAAAGAAGAAAAATAAAGAGACCCAATAACTTTATAAGAAAAAGTCTCAGATTTTAAAGGTCTCAAAATATACTACTGAGGGGCTCCTGGGTGGCTCCATCCTTGAGCATCTGCCTTCGGCTCAGGTCATGGTTCCGGATCCTGGGATTGAGCCCCACATAAGGCTCTCTGCTTGTCAGGAGGCCTGCTTCTCCCTCTCCCACTCCCCCTGCTTGTGTTCCCTCTCTCGCTGTGTCTCTCTCTGTCAAATAAATAAATAAAAATTAAAAAAAAAATACTACTGAGTCTTTGCCTCTGCTCAATGTAGCCCCTCCCACTCAGAGGTATAAGGATTACACATTCAAGGGGTCTCCTTTCTGCTGTCATCTCCTCTGCTTTCCTGACAGGAGGACATTTATTGTTTGTACTTGGCCCTCATCACTCAATGCAGATGGAATCGCCTTGTTGAGATCATAAAGCAACTGATGTGTTTGCTCTGTTCCCATTACTTTGGAGGGATGAGGGGACACCCTGCTGCCTTTATCAGTGACTCAGGTGGTATTGCTCGAGACAAAGAATTCAAATATGGAGCCAGAGAGCCTGGGTTAAATCTTAGCTTTGTTCCCAACCAAGGATGTTACCTTGGACAAATTATGTAAAGTCTCTGTCTCTCAGTTATGCCACTGCATAAGGGAGACAATCATAAGCATATGACATAGGAATGTTCTAAGATCACATACATATTAATATATGCAAAGAAGATAGAAGAGTGCCTGGCAGATGGTAAGCTTTGTGAAAGTGTTAGTTATTATTTCAGCTGTTGTTAATGATGGATTACATGCTTCCAACAATAATTGACAAAGAGTTATATTTTTAACCCTCCACAAACTGGTGCTGAATGGAGCAACATAATGGCCATTTTAATTCCAAGGAACTTGAGTATAAATATCAATTCTTTAAAACTATTTTTGAATGTTCTTCATTTTAAACTAGAAATAATGAATAAATGAGTGGCATATTCAATTTTTTTATTTACATAAAGTTCAGGCTACAACCTATGGTTTGTAATGTCTTATCTGTTCTTGAAAATCTGCACATAGAGCATAAGCTCAGTTTTACAAAAAATAACTAGTCATTTCTGGGTGTTAGTAGAGTTGTCATATTTTTTACCCTTAATTTTTTTATATAAATATTTCATAACAACAAAATGATGTGTGTATAAAAAATAATGTAAAGAACACACCTATATTATGGCTGAATTTAGGCAATAGAATATTCCTAGTATACTTAAAATTCCTTTTGTACTTACCCTCTTTATTTCTCTGTTCCCACTGCCTAAAGGATCCACTGTTTTGAATTTCGTATTTATTTATTTATTTTTTATTTTTTTAAAGATTTTATTTATTTATTTGAGAGAGAGAGAATGAGAGAGAGCACATGAGAGGGGGGAGGGTCAGAGGGAGAAGCAGACTCCCTGCCGAGCAGGGAGCCCGATGCGGGACTCGATCCAGGGACTCCAGGATCATGACCTGAGCCGAAGGCAGTCGCTTAACCAACTGAGCCACCCAGGCGCCCTGAATTTCGTATTTATAATGCTCTTAATTTACTTTTTGGTTTTATTCTACCTATTCAATATATTGACTAGTTTAAATGTTTGTGAAATTAATATTAATGATATGGCACATAATCTTCTACAAGTTGCTGTTTTCATTCTATATTATTTTTTTGTGATATCCACATACACTAGAATACCAAAAGGCATTTATTTTCACTGCTAAATAATCTTACATTATATAAATAGAATCTAGTCTTATTCATCTCTCTTGTTTCTAGTTGCTTCTGGTTCTATGCTAAGACAAACAAGTATACTATAAACATTCTTGTGAATGTTCCAGGATGCAAATCTTCAAGTTTGCCCAGCACAGTGATTTCCATTGCTGACTCAGACCTAATCTCAGAGCTTCTGACTTATTTAGTCTGAGGATAGCGAACCTGGAATCAGTATTTCATGCATCTTTAGGTATAGGGTAGGAGGTCCAATTTCTTAGGCTTAAATTTCAACCCATTTACTTACTCACTATGAGAATTTGTACAAAGAGACACTTAGTTTTTATGTGCTTTAGTTTCTTTATAGGAAAAATTGGAGGTGAAAATGAACCCCACCTCACTGGATTAAAAGAGTTTATGTAAAAATAGGGTCATGCTCAGCACTCGATAAATGTTCATTCTTATTAGAAGTTCATTATTTCTCTCTTCAGTTGTGCTAAAAAATTGCTTTCAAATTTTTTTGAGTCATGATTTACATTTAATAAACAGATGGATAAGTATTGACAGTTTATATACATCTATGCAAGCACCATCATAATTTAAATATAGAAAGGATAGCTCCCGGAAAGTTCCTTCATACTCTTCCAGTCATGCTTCCCCAAAGTGATAGAATATTTTGCCTGTTTTTGGGACTTCTTCTAAATGGAATTATATAATATATGCACTTTTGTGTCTGGCTTTGTCTCAATCCAATGCTTTTGAGCTGTCACCATATTATTTCGTGTGTCAGCAGTCCAGCACTTTATTTTCCCTAGTAGTATCCCATTTTTTGATTTACCACAATTTGTTTAGTGAGTCTTCTGTTGATGGAAATGGACCGCCATGAACATTCATGTACAAATCCTTTGGTGGACATAGTTTCTAGTCCTTTTATGTAACTACCTGGGGATGGACATTCATTTAGCTTTTAATTTCAATAATTATATTTTTCACTTCTGCATGCATTTGTTACTCTCTCAAATAATCATGAGTAATTTTATATTATCTTGTTTGGCAGATAATTTTAGTTTTCTATTTCTGGAATTATATTAAAATATTTATTTTATATTTTGTACCCAGTATTTCCAATATTTGATGTGTGTCCAACATTGAAGCACATATTGTCCATGTTTTTTTCAGTTTTGGATCTTTTTTATGTTGGCTTTTCCCAATGACTATGTTGTGAATTTTGAAAAGGACATTACACTTGTTGCAACATTATGTGTATAGATCTACGGAGGTCTGTATAGAGGATTGTTTTTCTTGAGAGGACTTGATTTTGTTTCTGCCAAAACAGAGACCTGAGAGTATTTTTTTAAAAGATTTTATTTGTTTGTTTGTTTGTTTATTTATTTAGAGAAAGAGAGACAGAGTGTGAAAGCAGGTGGAGGGGCAGAGAGAGATGGAGAAAGAGCAGCTCAGGCAACTCGCTGAGCATGGAGCCCCATGTGGGGCTAATCTCATGACCCTGAGATCATGACCTGAGCCGAAATCAAGAGTCAGATGCTCAAAAGACTGAGCTACCCAGGTGCCCCGAGATCTGGGAGTAGTTTAAATTAATTTAATCTGTATGACTGTGGTTCTCCAGACTTCTCAGTTGGTGTGATTATGAACCTAAAATATCCTTGAATGCCAGTAGATAGATTTCAAAGCTTACCTTTTCCCTTACCTCAAAACCAGAGCCAGGTTAGATGGATTTCTTTGCCATCTATTTTATTGGGTGGATGGGAGAGGTGGGGGAGAACTTTTTTCTAGTCACTCTCTCAGTACAAGTATAATCTTTCATAGATCCAAGCTTTGTGTGTGGTTCTGTGTTATAGTTCCTGTCTTGTATGGATCAAAGTCCTTTTCTTTTGAATTTACTTTGGCTATTATATCCCAATACTCTGAACTCCTGGCCACCAGTTTTACTCCTTTCTGACCACTCTACATACAAGACCCTGATTCATTTTTTCATCTCCGAGGGCTCCTTTTCTTCCAAAACAATGATTCATTTAAAAGGAAATGTATCATAATTTACCATAATTTTAAGTGTTCTGATAGAAAACATTACTAGAAAGTGTCTTCTAGGAATAAAATTTGTATTGATATTAAATAGGATATGTATATATTTTACTTTGAAAGGGTGAGTGCGCAGAGGTATATATATATATGTATGTATATATATATATATATATATACACACACACATACCAACTCCCATCAACTGATGGTTGAGGGCTGCTCCCCAGAGGTGCTAGTGTCTACGTATTTCCAATCTGTCACAGGGTAGGACAGAGTAGCCCTCAGTAGTTTCAGAGAAAGCCTTGAGGAACAGAGATCTGTATGCTGGCAACTGGAAGTTACCAGGGTAGGCAGAAATTCTAGTGCCTGAGCTAAGAACGGACAGAACCTACACGGCACCACGGCCTTCCATGTTCTGGCCCCTCCCTGTCTCCCTCTGGACAACGAGGCTGGTATTACACACTTGGAAGAATTTCTAGAGGATTACATATTTTTCAAAATGTTTAAGCACTAAGCACCATTCCTGGTTTGTTTCAGAGAGTCAAAAAAAGTTGTGGGTTTTTCTCCTTCCTTCTCAATTCAATTGCTGTGCCTTCCAAACCTTCACTCCCACCCCCATCTCTTTAATGGAAACCATACCTCTTCTTAACTATCAGTTTTTACTTGTACTTATATATTTTGTTTTTATATCTTATAAATACCTTTTTATATCTTATAATATCTTATAAATTTCTATAGGTTTTATCTCCACCGGTATATTTCAATTTCCTTGAGATCAGGGTTTATATTTTTTATCTTTGTAATTTCCATAGCACCTGGCACATTGTCTTACGTATAATCACATTTACAGATTGTTTAATAAATATTCTAGGATAGACTTGTGAATGAATGATGTGCCTGATTTAATAACTCTTGAGTTTACATCATTTTTGGATAACCAGGCATCTTGTCCAAATTCAAAACACAAAAATAAACAAATATAACACTTGACAGTAACAGCATTCCGTTCAGATGCACCCCCACTACTGCTCCAAATCAGCTTTTTGATTTTGTTAAGGTAGGCACAGATTTCTTCCTAAAAGTTGCTTTTTACCCTGAAATCATTTCTAAATTTCCTGATTTGAAATGCCAAGTTTGAAATCGCATAAGCACTAGAACTTAAAGAACAGATAGTTCAGTGAGAGGTTATTTGCATTGTGTGGTTAAACCTTCAGCCCTGCAGTAGACGTGGAGTGTGTGCTTAGGGCAACCTGGTGCTAGTAGGCAGAGTCGGAGAAGAAAGAAGTATCAGAAGTCACTGCTTCTGAGAGCCTTTGTGTGCTTGCAAAGATAAATACTCAGTGCAGAACCATCAGGCAGAGCTGGGATCGGCTGTCTGACTCTCTAGCTGTGTGACCAAGGACACATAATTTAACTTCTATGTTATGATCCCATCCTACCTTCTCAATTTTTTAGAACTCATACGTAATGCCTTTATAAAGTCTCAGGTGACCTGCTTATAAAATGGGGATAACAACTACCATGAACTATTTCTGATCGTGCATTTAATTAACTTTTTAAATATATCCATCACATAATAATTTCTCATTAAATAGTAGCTTTTCAAAACCAATCGTATTAACTAAGCTGTAGAAAGAGGGGAAATGTGGGCTTTGGCACAATTATGGATGCTGTTCTGATGTGGATGCACGTGTATAGTTGTGAATGAGTCCTCTGGAAGCAAGAAAAGGTAAGATTCCTCTAATTATCAGATAGAAGTACTTGCAGTGAATGACAGTTTACAGTAGTTACCTATTTGATGAAGTCTCTGAAGACTAGAAAGGATGAGAATTGGTGAGGTTTTGAGGACTAACGATAATAGTAATAATAATAATATACTGTGGGCATTTTTAAAATGAATTCTCCAAGAAAATATCTGCTTTTTCCAATGTCCTTATTTTTCTAACCTGGATGGCTAAAATCCCAAATCCTTCAGCTACCTTTAACTGGTCCTTCATGGATGCATGTGGCTGTTTGCTCACTTCATCTGATTTCTGCCAATATTTGAAGTGCCATTTTCCTCTGAGGAAGATAAATAAAACTAAATCCATTAAGGTCTGCTCAGGAATCACCTTTCTTCATGGAGAGTTCATCTTTCTTTAAAATGAGCAATCTGACTGGCCTGGCTACGCTTAAATCTTGGGCTTTGTCAAGAATTAATGTTGCATAGGTGTTTACCACATATAAACAGTTTATTCTTTTTCTTTAACAGATCATGGGGCATGGAATTTTAAGCCCGGAAAGGACATTAAAAATGATTTATACATGGTACCTATCTTTCTGCATTGTTACATCTATACATATTGAAAGGTTTATGTACATAATAGTTCTACTTAATATATATTTTAGCTAGATTAACATACCAAATGCCATAGGTTTTTATTGCTATACCTCAATGGACAATTACAAATTAAAAAAAAGAAATTACAAGCAAACTTTCACATATTGCACTTATGCAATATGCACAACAGTGAAAGAGCTCATAGCTTTCAAAAGACATTTAATAATGAGGAGTATAAATGAAAAGAGATTAAATATTTAGAGCCATGTTATGACCCTGACTTTGGGGTTTGTGTGTGTATGTGTGTGTGTGTGTGCGTGTGTGTGCGTGAGTGCACATATATTTATCTATTTAAACAAGGTCTTAAAATGACTGGCTCAGTGGGTAGAGCATATGACTCTTGATCTCAGAGTTGTGAGTTTAAGCCCCATGTTGGGTATATATTTACTTAAAAAAAACAAAGATCTTAAAATGGGATTATTTCTCTCTATTTAGCTCAGTCATCAACAAGGCAGTAGTCAAATTGTATAGGATAAATATCTCTGTATTCCAAAGTAACTTTCTACTCCATCTATACAGAACTTTGAAAAAGTCACTATCTTCTTTGGCCTATAAAGTGGTTGAGATTAAAGAGACTGAGAGGAAATTGGAAATTTATTTGGAGAAATTGCTAGAGTATAGCAGCGTGTCCCTTTCCTCTCTGAAACCCTGTGAGGATGAGGGGCAGGGTGCTGCCTCCTCACTTCAAGGGAAATGAGAAGAACTTTGAGAAAACCAATCAACAATATCCTTCCAAGTGCTCAAGCCAAAAGACCTTGAGACTAAATTTGACTCCACTTTCCCTTGTATGCCCTGCATGCAGTCCACCAGGAAATGTTGATGTCAATATATTCAAAATGTATCCAGTGTCTGATCATGTCTCCCCATCCCCACGGCCTCCCTAAGACATGTCATCATCATTTCTCACCTGCAATATTGCAAGTCTCTGATTTCTCAGACTCCATACTTGCCCTTATGGTTTATAACAATACAAAAGCCAGTTCAGTCCTGTTAAAACATGTCAGAATATGTCACTGTTATGCTCAAAACGTGCATGGCTCCCATCTCAGAGCAGAAGCCAAAAATCTCCACAAAGACCTATGGAGCCCTAAATGACATCTCCCTCTCTTGCCTCACTGATCCTGTCCCCTGCTCCTCCCTTTCTCACTCTAGTCCTTCAGCTCTTCAGCTCTCCTACCTTGCAGGATGTGCCCTTTCCACTAAGGGCCTGCCATTCACTGCTTCCTCTGCCTGCCTGAAGGCTCTCCCTTCCTCCCCTCCTCAGTGTTTGCTTAGACAGTGAAACTTTTCCTCCACATCATGTTTAAAATTATAAGCTCTAGACTCATCCTGGCTCTTTTTAATCCCCCTTCCCTACACTATTTTTTCTCATAATACAAATCACACACTGTGTGATTCACTCTCTGCAGGGTGACCAGGTGTCCTGGTCTACCTGAGATGGAATGAATTTATGCCTGATATCACAACGTAATTATGAAGAACATTCTCTTTCACTGCCACTCTTACTTTCATTCTCAAAATGTCCTGGTTTGATTAATCTATTTATAAAAACATGTACTTCTGTCTGTCGTGTCCATGGTTTGAGAACAATGGTTTCCAAATGGCAAATATGCAGGAAATACATGTTGAGTGAATAAGTGAAATAATTAATGAGCTCCGTTTTTGTCCCATGAAGTTTGGAGAAGTATAAGTGACTGGTGTTTGACCCATATCTGTGAAACTCAGAGACAGTAGGCTATGGCTGGACCTCTGTGGCAGTGAAGAGAAGAGAGATGGCAACCCAGGAACCAGCCAGCTGTACTTCGTGTGAGGACCTGGCCCAGGTTCCTGTGTCTTGCACACCGGGATAGGTGACAAGGGAAGGGGCTGGCCGGGGATCAACATTTGATTATTACCGTACATTAGACATTGAAAATTAATGACATAAGACAATTCTTGGGACTAGAAGAGTCCAGAGAAGTGTTTAATATTTATGACTGGAAGGACTATAGAATTAGTGTGAGATTTCATCCAGGGTAAGACAAGAACAGCCTATTGAGGAGGTTTTAAAGGACAGTGAGGGAAAAGAAGGAAGGTGTCTGATGCTTGTACCCTTGTTTATAACTGTTCATAAGGTAGTATTTAAAAGTATAAGCTAGGGAGTAGGACAGATCTGACTTTGAATGCCATTTCAACACCTTAATTACTATGGAACTTTGGTCAAGTTGCTTGTCCTCCTTATGCTACATATTACAAATTTATACATTTATAAGGGGGTATTTTTCACATATAAACTTTATTCGACAAGTCTTATGTATAAAACTTATATATCACATTAACTTGGTTAAATAGGAAATTTTTGAGAACTACTATAAAAAATTAAGTTCTTGGGGTGCCTGGGTGCCTCAGTCGTTAAGCGTCTGCCTTTGGCTCAGGTCATGATCCCAGGGTCCTGGGATTGAGCCCCACATCGGGCTCCCTGCTCGGCAAGAAGCCTGCTTCTCCCTCTCCCACTCCCCCTGCTTGTGTTCCTGCTCTCGCTGTCTCTCTCTCTGTCAAATAAATAAATAAAATCTTTTTAAAAAAATTAAGTTCTCTTTTTAGGAAAAAAATAGATTAAAAAATATTTTGGTCCACTTTGGCATTCTGTTAGTATCCATTTCGTACTCTAATAGTTCAGAAGACCTGTGCCCTATCTTTAATAACCTATGTACTTGAGAATTCAACAGAGACACATACTAAACTTTACAACTATTAGTTGGATACAAATCAATTTTCCATTAAAGGCTAATGATGTGTCAAGGAGAACTGGTGTTTTCTGTATCATGATTGTGAAATCAACTTCCTTTTAAAAGCCAAATACAGGGGTACCTGGGTGGTGCAGTTAAGTGTCCGACTCTTGGTTTCAACTCAAGTCATGATCTCATGGGTGGTGGAATTGAGCCCTGCATCAAGCTCCCTGCTCAGTGTGGAGTCTACTTGAGATTCTCTCTCCCCCTGCCCCCCACCTCAAATAAGTAAATAAATAAATCATAAAAAAAAATAAATACAGGAAAGATTAATAGTCTTTCTACAAAGAATTTCCTTGAATACATATTGTCAGATTCACAGAGAAATTTTAAACTCAGTGATTCTATTTTCTCTAATAAAGCATGGAGTAAAAGTGGTTGTCCTGATAACTAAAGCAAAATAAAACCAAAAGACCTGGTTTTGTTTCCAGTTATCTAAGTGGTGATTTTGGTAGGCTGGGATAATTGCTTGGACCTTCTTTACTTGTTGTGTGTTTGCAGCCAAAAAGTAAAAATAAAAAGAGCATTTCAATGTCCAGAATATGTCTGTTTTGAAAATGAAAAGGGTTTAGGGAAAAAAAAAAAGAAGTGTCTTTTCAAGAAGGCATTCTACTTTTCTAAGGATGGGCAGTATCTCTCTGGCAGCTAGAATTTCTCCACTAGAAAGTGGTCTGTTGTGTCTGGAAGCTGGAGTTCTCCTTTGTAGGCTTTCTTTTTTTTTCTTTTTAAAGATGTATTTATTTCAGAGAGAGAGAGTATGCGCAGGCTGAGGGGCAGAGGGAGAGGGAGAAGCAGACTCTCTGCTGAGTGGGAAGCCAGCCAACCAATGTGGAGCTCCATCCCAGGACCCTAAAATCATGACCTGAGCAGAAATCAAGAGTCAGAGTCTTAACCCACTGAGCCACTCAGGCGTCCCTGCATGCTTTCTTTAAAAGTAGCAATTCCTTTAAAGTTTACCATTTTCAGGAAACAGGCTTCAGGCCTTTAGCATTCTGCTAGACATAGTGGGAGCTCCCTGGGATCTGGTTTGATGCCTATTTGCAAGCTGGTTAGATTGTGAATTACAGGAATCCTGCTGGCCTTCTTCCCTGCTGCTTTCGTGTCCCCCTGGCTCTCCTGCCACACCCCAACATTCTGTCCTTGCCTCTCAGCCCCTTTTCGAGTTAGCACCCAATAGCAAAACTCAGCCAAGGCATTAGCGTGCCGGAGTTACACTGCTTAAACTTTTATCCCCCAATTCCCCAAGTTGTGGAGGGGGGGACGGAAATATGATTCTGGGCACCTTAAAGTATGTTGTCTGGCAAGTTATTAATTTTTTTTAATTACTGAGGTGGATATTTGGTAATCATTTGGAAAAACTCTCCCAGCTGAAATTTCTGTAGGCATGTTACAGGCCTCGGGGATTTAGGTCAATCCTTTGTCTTTCTTTTGAAGCAGATTCCAAATGGTTTTTCTAGCAAGTTCTCATATTTCCCTTGGGTACTTCCTCAGATCATTTTTAGTCAAGCTTCTTAGTCTTCATCTCTTTTCAGAGATTCATGATGTACATGAGAGCATCTGAGAAGCTGAAGTAAAGCAGTCTGATTAATTTACTCTTTTCTCAGATTTATTTTTCACTGGACACACTTTGAATGCCACATTTATTAATATCCAGGAAAATCAGTATTCTGAGGAATGCTTACAGAAAAGATGCCCTGAATGCAACACACATTTTTCTTTATGAAACTTCCAGAGAACTACATCAGAGAGCAACACCTCATGGTGTTGGTGCTCTGCAGAATTTTGTTTTAATGGAACTTTGTCATTATGCAGTTAGCCTATAGTAAGGGACAATATACAAAAGAGATTATATATAAATTACATATAATTATTTTTATTTAAATATATTAATTTTTTATTTTTATTTAAATATTTAATTTAATTTAAATTTATATTTAAATATATTTAAATATATATTTTATTATATAATGTAATATGGATATTATATAATAAGATAAAATATAATAACATATATGTATAAATATATTTAGGTTTAGAGAGGTTAAGTAATATGTCTCAAGCTCAGTTTTCTAAGACTGCAAATGAAAATATTACCACAGACTCAACAGTTGAAAACCACACGCTTTTATTATCTTATAATTTCTATGGGTCAAATTAGGGCGGGACTTAGTGGAGCCTCTGCCTGAGAGGCTCATCAGATTGGAATCACGGTGTCGACTATAGTGCTGTGTAGTGTGAGCATTCATCTCCTTGTGGGTAGGTGGCCTGAGAGGCTCAGTATCTTGCTGACTATCAGCCAGGGGCCATCCTCAGTTCACTGCCAAATGGGCCTTCTGAACATGACCACTTGCTTCCTCAAAGCTAGGAAGGAAGATGTATTTTCCTAGTAAGATGGGTTACAATTGTGTAAAATATTATCACAAAAGTGATGTCCTATTACCTTTATTATATTATATTGATTAAGAAGCAAGCCACAGTTCCCTCCTACACTTAAAGGGAGGGGATTTACACAAGATATGGATATCAGGAAGTAGTCATTTACCATTACACCATCAGACTATAGAAAAAATAGGGAAACTTTACTTCCATATTTATTTCTCTGACCTGGCTGAGGTTCCAGAAATTCCCGCAGATCCTGTTTACCCAGGATCTCAACTTTGTCCCCTTTTCATTTGGACCCCACATTCTGAACCTACATATCCCTGTACCATCTCCCATGTCCCAGTCAAAACTCTGATATTTGTCTTCTTCTAAAGTCCCCACTCTTGGCATGCCTGGGTGGCTTAGTCAGTTAAGCCTTTGCCTTCAGCTCAGGTCATGATCCGAGGGTCCTGGGATCGAGTCCCACATTGGGCTCCTTGTTCCATGGGTAGCCTGATTCTCTCTCTGCCTGCCACTCCCCCTGCTTGTGCTCTCTCTCTCTCTGACAAATAAATAAATAATATCTTAAAAAAAAAAAATCCCCACTCTTTCACTAAGTAGAATAAAGGAATATGCTCTAACAAAACAAGTGTAAGTATTACCCTACTGTATAGCATATTTACATACTATGCATATTGTTTTTGTTCAAAAGGATAACTCTAAAGATGAAATGTCCCACTGACATGGCATCTTTGCTAATTTATAGAACCATATTTGTTACGGCATGTGTGAGAAGCATGTAAATTTTCTGATTCATTCCCTTTCTCAACCCCTACATGCTTTCCTTATCTTTGTCCTCTATAATTTTGGGCCGAAAGGGTTGAAATAAAATAGACAAGTTAGCCAGTACTTCTTTCTGAAACCCTGCTGCTTTCTCTGTATCAGTGAGACTGGCAAGTCAAGGCAGCAATTGAAATTACTAAGTGTTTCTCCCAAATGCCTTGGGCACACATTGTTGGTTATTTCCTTCTGTGAGCCATATACTTCAGTCCCAGGCTTACAGAACACAATTAGTACTGGGTTCTAAGAGCAACAATATGTATGGACCGTGTATAGACCCCTGAAATGTAGCCCTAAAAGGCAGTCAACTAGAAATCTTCACTGTTATTTTGTAAAATTTAAATTCCATAAATAAATGAGATGCTTATAAAAAGAAAATAGAAAGGCCCCAGAAAGATTAAACAATGAGTTGAATAGTATTCAAGCATCACTGAAGTTTGGGAATAGAGGAAGTCAATGTGTTTTCCAATAAATAAAATATAAGTCAATCTTGCAGGAACACTTTGAATAGCCTTGCTTTTTGGCTAAGAAAGAATGTGTAACATTGTAAACATTGTGCTTATTGAATTTTAAACTCCATACATTTCATAAAAGGTGGCTCTTCCCTCATCATCTCAAAGGGAATAGAAATGGTTTATATTATAAATGCATTCCTGCATTCAAATACATTTCTAAAGAGAGAAAGAGCTGGGCTGTGGCAATTTTCTTCTGTTATACAGTGTTACTTTGCTTATTGTGAACTTTCAAAAATCTTTACACATTGTGTCTTTTGAATTCCATCCACAAAAGGGAAAATGTTTACTTTGAATAGAAATTCCATTAACCACAATCTGTTCTCATTCTACCTTTCCAAACTCATCTGCTTCTATTTCATACTACCTGCCCTTCATTATAGATCCATCGAAGTATCATCTGTTTTGTGAACCTGTCTTGCCTTTTCTGCAATACTAATTTCATCCCTAGCACAGTGCATGGCACATGGACAATCTAAATAATTTACAGAATGCCTCAGGGTCATTGTGTCTTTTGGACTTTTGATGCACATATCCTATCTATTTAAACCCTACCAGTTACAAGTCAAAGGCTGGACCCAAAGGCCTTTTTCTCCTTGAAGCTGACCTCCCATTTGGCATAAATTACTCTCTCTTCCATGCCCCAGAGCTTATATCTTGATTATAGCAAGCATTTAATTTCCATTTGGTGTTGAGGGAGCCTTCAATCAGAGTTTGGGGAACTACTTTGGAAATTATGATGAACTAGCAAGTGTTTGAAGTCAACCACGTTTGTTTAATATTTTAGTCTCTAACATTAGACCTTGTATCGGCTCTCTGTAATTCTGTATTTCATTATCTATTTATCAGGGTAGTAATCTGTGCTCCCTTTTATCTTAAAACATGTTACCTTCATCTTTCCTCCATCAATAAGTTGGGGTTTTTGTAAATTTGCCATTCATTTGATCTGCTCATGTTGGACATGGGAGAGACTTTAGGGTTCAGAGTCGATGGCCAAGAAGGAATTCGAAATGTCTTTGGTGCAAAAAGGTGATTTTATTAAAGCATGGGGACAGGACCCATGGGCAGAAAGAGCAGCACCGGGGCCATGGGGAGTGACCCATTATATACTTTCAGGTTGGGAGGGGATTAGGGATAGGTTAAGTCTCTAAGGAATTTGGAAGCAAGGTTTCCAGGACCTTGAGGGGGCTAGCTATTCTTGGGAAAGAGTCATTTATTACTGTCTAATAAAACCTGAGTCATGAGACTCTTCAGATGTATATTGGTGGGTCATATGCTTGGGGGATTATTGCCAACATGTATCTTGTGGGGAGAGATAAAGGAAGTTTCCAAAAGAATTCTTCTATGTTAAAGTAGACTTCCAGGATCCTGGGGGTTGGGCTAAGATTGCCTTTTGCCCTTAGCAAAGTATCAACTTCAAGGCAGTTGAGTCCCTAGAGGAGTGTCACTCTGCCTGTTTCAAGGACTTGTCAATGGGCTGTAGATCATAAGGAAATTTAATAATTTTTCTTCTGCCTTTGTTTCCCACGTCATATCGTAGGAGCAAAAACAGAATAAATGCTTTTCCATTTGCAAACTCTGCCATGTTCATGAGCTGATGAACTCAGAATACTGGAAGTTCACATGAAAAATGAGATGTCATATTAACCTCCAAGTCAAGGCAAGAGTCCCTCCTTGGGGTGCTTATGTGAGAAGCAATATAGTGGTGTAGTTAGAAGTACAGATTTGGTGACAGACTTCCTGGGTCTGAATCCCAGATCTATTATATATTAATTGGGTGTGATGATTTTGTGCTCTGTCAACTCAGATAAATTGTAATGACATTTTAAGTATTTCCTTTTTTTTTTTTTTTTAATGTTTCTGCAATAGGATTAGCCACAGGAGAAATTTGTGCCCCTTTCCAGGCTTGGTAGGCATCATGGCATCATCAAAACCTCCTAGGAATCTGGAATCTAGTACAGCCTGTGATTACTCAGAGTCTCTAGGAGCCAAAGCTACAAAAGGGATGTGGCTATTTTGGTAATAGATGCTACTGAAAGATCTTTCATCTTAACCAAGTTTTTATTTGTCTGTCTCTTCCACCATATTATACGGTACTTAAGGTCAGCATATTCTCTTTTATTCTCTATCTTGTATCATTAGTACTGCTCAGGATAGTTCTTTTCATATATTAGTTCCATTGAAAGTGGTTAAATTAAAAAAGAATGATATTGGAGCTCCTGGGTGGCTCAGTCTGTTAAGCATCTGCCTTCAGCTCTGGTCATGATCTCAGGGTCCTGGGATTGAGCCTCACATGGGGCTCCCTGCTCAGCGGGGAGCCTGCTCCTCCCTCTCCCTCTGCTGTTCCCCCTGCTTGTGCTCTCTCTCTCTCTCTGACAAATAAATAAATAAAATCTTAAAAAAAAAGAATGATATTGCTGCAACATTTTTAATGGTATATCAATTATGAAAGTTTAAGTTTCCTATGAAAGAAGTAGGAAAGACAGTTTTTCTTTCACAAGGCATCTACGATATGCAAACCAGGGCAGAAATGCCTTCTTTATTCCCTCTTTATTCTTCCTATGCTATTTTCTTTTTCACAATCATTGCACCATTGAAAGATGGCTGTTCTACCTCCAGTTTCCCTTTCTTGTTCCAGAAAGCAACCTAACAAAGAGAAAAGTTAAGAAAACCCCTCTTAGAGAAACACAGGAAAGCAGATTTCTGCTTTTATTTCATTGGCTCGAACTGTGACACTGTGGGGAAGGAAAAGTAAGTTTCCCTCTATCTTTCTAGGTTCTTGGAGGAGACCCCCGGTTCCCATAAAACAAAACATAACAAAAAACAAATTATCAAGAGAAAAACAAATGGAGGTTTGATAACATGTATACCTCCCGTATACACTGAAGATACCCAGAGAAACTGAGTAACTCCCCCAAATGGCCCAGGCCACCACCTTACACAACAACTGCAGCTAAAGACAAAAGATGATAGGAAAGGTGGAGTGGAGGCCTCTTATAGAATTACCAAGAAAAGCACAGTAAACAAGGGTAAGATTGTTATACAGATTTAACTCATTGCCTTCTCCACTGATAGCAGTTTCTAGAAATTTAGAGTCATCCTTTTCTAGCTAGTACAGAGAGGGGGACACCCTTACAAATGGAGATTTCCTTTGTAAATGCAAATGTGTCTTACAAAAGGGCAATTTCTATTCAGTTTTTAGGGCTTTTCCTATGTCTGCAGTCTCTTAAAAATAATCAGCTTTCATGGATTGGAAGAACAAATATTGTGAAGATGTCAATGCTACCTAGAGCAGTCTGCACATTCAATGCAATCCCTATCAAAATACCATCAACTTTTTTCAAAGAAATGTGACAAATCCTAAAATTTGTATGGAACCAGAAAAGACCCTGAATAGCCAGAGGAATGTTGAAAAAGAAAAGCAAAGCCGGCGGCATCACAATTCTGGACTTCTAGCTCTATTACAAAGCTGTCATCATCAAGACAGTATGGTACTGGCATAAAAACAGACACATAGATCAATGGAACAGAATAGAGAGCCCAGAAATGGACCCTCAACTCTATGGTCAACTCATCTTCAACAAAGCAGGAAATAATGTCCAGTGGAAAAAAGACAGTCTCTTCAACAAAGGGTGTTGGGAAAATTGGACAGCCACATGCAGAAGAATGAAACTGGACCATTTCCTTACACCACACACAAAAATAGACTCCAAATGGTTGAAAGACCTCAATGTGAGACAGGAGTCCATCAAAATCCTAAAGGAGAACACAGGCAGCAACCTCTTTGACCTCAGCCGCAGCACCTTCTTCCTAGAAACATCGCTAAAGGCAAGGGAAGCAAGGGCAAAAATGAACTATTGGGACTTCAACAAGACAAAAAGCTTTTGCACAGCCGAAGAAACAGTCAACAAAACCAAAAGACAACTGACAGAATGGGAGAAAATATTTGCAAATGAAATATCAGATAAAGGGCTAGTATCCAAAATCCATAAAGAACTTATCAAACTCAACACCCAAAGAACAAATGATCCAATCAAGAAATGGGCAGAAGACATGAACAGACATTTTTCCAAAGAAGACATCCAAATGGCCAACAGACACATGAAAAAGTGCTCGATATTGCTCGGCATCAGGGAAATCCAAATCAAAACCTCAATGAGATACCACCTCACACCAGTCAGAATGGCTAAAATTAACAAGTCAGGAAACGACAGATGTTGGCAGGGATGCAGAGAAAGGGGAACCCTTCTATACTGTTGGTGGGAATGCAAGCTGGTGCAGCCACTCTGGAAAACAGTATGGAGGTTCCTCAAAAAGTTGAAAATAGAGCTACCCTATGACCCAGCAATTGCACTACTGGGTATTTACCCCAAAGATACAAAAGTAGGGATCCGAAGGGGTACGTGCACCCCAATGTTTGTAGCAGCAATGTCCACAATAGCCAAACTGTGGAAAGAGCCAAGATGTCCATCGACAGATGAAAGGATAAAGAAGGTGTGGTATATATATATACAATGGAATATTATGCAGCCATCAAAAGGAATGAAATCGTGCCATTTGCAAGGACGTGGATAGAACTAGAGAGTATTATGCTGAGCGAAATAAGTTAGAGAAAGACATGTATCATATGACCTCACTGATATGAGGAATTCTTAATCTCAGGGAACAAACTGAGGGTTGCTGGAGTGGTGGGGGGTGGTAGGGATGGGGTGGCTGGGTGATAGACATTGGGGAGGGTGTGTGCTATGGTGAGCGCTGTGAATTGTGTAAGACTGTTGAATCACAGACCTGTACCTCTGAAACAAATAATACATTATATGTTAAAAACAAAAAAAGAAGAAGATAGCAGGAGGGGAAGAATGAAGGGGGGAAATTGGAGGGGGAGATGAACCATGATAGTCTATGGACTCTGAGAAAGAAACTGAGGGTTCTAGAGGGGAGGGGGTGGGGGATGGGTTAGCCTGGTGATGGGTATTAAAGAGGTTATGTACTGAATGGAGCACTGGGTGTTATACACAAACAGTGAATCATGGAACACTACATCAAAAACTAATGATGTAATGTATGGTGATTAACATAACATAATAAAAAACAAAAAAACAAAAAAAATGGCTTAAATAATCTTTATGCCAAAGGAGCATATTTTGGGGGTGTTATTCTACTCCCCTTCAATACCCACCCATCACCAGTTGTAAAAAAAAAAAAAAAAGTCTAAGAAATGTAGTTTTTTTAACCTAGACACATCACCATCTTGAACAAAACTGGGATTCCCTTAGTAAGGCAGAAGGAGAAGTGGATATTCGTAGGCAAATGAAGATTTCTTCATGAGTAGGAAAGACTTGAGCCAAATGAAGCATAGAAAATGGTTTTGCTTTGAGCTCCCTGAAAAAAACTAAAATTTTCTCTCTCTGAACATCTCAGGTAATTCTTTGAGAATACCTGTGCTGGAGGAAACTTGATCCAGAGGGAAGGAAGTTCACAATGAAGGGAGGCAGAATTTGTTACCCTGAAATATTATACTTTGGCATAAGGATTTTTTTAGGCTGATTATTTGTAAGAAACAGCAGACACAGGAGAAGCTCTGAAAACTGAGTAGAAGTTAACCTTTTGTAGGGGACATTTGCATGTATAAAGGAAATATCTCTATTTGTAAGGGTATCTTCCTCTCTTTGCCGGGAAGAAGATAACCAAATCTCTAGAAATTTCATCAGTAGAGAAGAGAGCAACTTAAATCTGCGTAACAACTTTTCCCTTGTTTATTGTGCCTTTCCTGGTAACCTCCCATAACTGGCCTTCCCTTCCCTGCCATTGTCTTTTGTCTGTAGCTGGAGATAGTATTTAAAGTGATGGCTTGGGCCATTTTGGAGAGCTACTCAGTTTCCCTGGGTCTCATTTATATAGGAAGTATCCTATAGTTAAACTTCTGTTTTTCTTATTAATTGGTCTTTTATTACAGGGGGTGTCTCAGTCAAGAACCTAGAAAGGTAAAGGGAAAATTATTTTTCCTCCCCTGTAGCAACAAGTCTGTATCAGTTGAGTGGAGCTCAGTGAACTAGAACTGGCTCTGGTAACCTAAAGGGGAATGGAAGAGACCATAATCATTGTTCACTTATAAGTCTGATAAGGTAGCCATTGAAATCATTTGTAGTATTATCCTGGATGTTTTATCAGTGAGTAAAAGAGAATGTCTGTGTTTCCTAAATTGGGGGTGGGTATGAGTGGGCATGAGTGTAGTGTTTGTAACTGAATTTAAAAACACCCAGTCTTTCCTGCTGTGTGTCTCCTTTATTTTCACTTCTGACATTCTGGTCACCAAACATGTGGGATTTTTCCCCAACAAACAATTCTCTGTGACACCATTTGGGTGTCCTAAAATTTAAGTCCATTCTGACACTATCTACCTGGAGATGGCATCAGATCCACGGGTTAAGGGCTTGGTCCCACAAGACTGCCTCCCCACCCCCGCCCCCTGAGACTTCAGGAGCCAGTAGCAAGTCCAGGTGTCACCTGTGCTTCTGACCAATTGACTATAAATTTGAGGTCTCCATGACCCCCTCCTCAGGTTAGATTAATTTGCTAGAGCTTCTCACAGAATTTAGGGAAACACATTTATCAGTTTATTAAAAGATATGATAAAGGACACAGATGAAGAAATGCATCGAGTGAGGTCTGGGAGGGTCTGGAACACGGGATTTTCCATCCCTGTGGAGTTGGGATGTGTGACCCTCCAGATACGTGGATGTGGTCACCAATACGGAAGCTCTCTGAACCCCACACTATTAGGATTTTATGAAGGCTTCATTATGTAAGGTATAAGCAATCATTAATTCCACTTTTAGCCCATCCCCCTTCTCTGGGAATGGGGAAGAGATGGAACTGGAAATTTCAAGCTTCCAATCACAGCTTGATCTTTCTGGTGACCAGCCCCCATCCAGATGCCATCTAAGAACCCATCCAGAGTCTCTTCATTTGGACAAACAATGTTTCCATTACCCCAGAAATTCCAGCAGATTTAAGAGTTCAGCGTCAGATACCAGGGTCAAAGACCAAATATTAGAACAAAAGATGCTGCTGGTACTCTTATCACTTAGGAAATTATAAGGATTTTAGGAGCTTTGTGCCAGGAACTGCAGAGACAAATAGATACACATTCTATTATCGCACACTAACATTCAGTGTAAGAGTGGAATTATATATTAACCTGATTAAGGACTAATTGTCCAGTTTTAGTGTTGCACTAGAAGTCACTTCTCTTTTGCTGAGGTGGTAAGTTTTTACATAAGGTTTGGATGTGATGGTTATTAAGCTCTTGCCTCTTTGCTAGAAGCTTACCTTTCTATACCTGCTTTATGATACTGGGACTCTGTAAATCACATTTCTCTCAGGCCAGCTTGTTCCCTATTGGGCTGCATTCTTGGGAATACCGAAGGAAGACTAGAAGACAAGAGGCAGGAGAACCGACTTCTTTTTGTTGATTTCTATTCCTGTCCACATTACTCCATCATTTTCCACCCTGGCTTGTAGCTGTTGACTCCAGGAGCAGCAGTTGGTTCCAATTTCCACCCCTGCCACTGTCAAACCCCCTGAAACAAGTCATCTTACAGATATTAGCAGCCAGGCGGCAGCCCCTCCCCAGGAGATGAAGTCCTGGCTTGGGGGAGGGGTAGATCCAAGAGTATCAAAACCCACTGTGATGTGTTTTCTCCTCAGAGAGCTGAGTCCCAGCTCAAAGGGACTTCTCCTTCAGGTTTCTAAATCCTAGTCGCCTCTACCTGTTTTTTTTTTCCCTAGCTCTAGCAGCTTCCTCTAGTTACTATTTCCATGTTACCTCAATGTCCCCTTTAGTCCTTTAATACTTATTTAAACAATTCCTTATATTATGATTTTGTTGTTATTAAAATGGCTGCTTTGGTCCCTGTTTTCCTAACTGAACACTCACTGATACAATGCATAAAACTAAAATAAGTTTTAATGCTACACGCTATCCTTAATAAACACAATTGAGAAAAAAGAGAATGACCCCTAGCCAAAGAGAAAAGTCTTGTTGCTTCTCAACATGCCAGGCAGGGTGAGGTGCATGCTGATAACAGAGAAGAGGGAGATGGATTTGTTCAGGTACCTTGCTGGTTCCCAAAGATGGTGGGTACTCCCTTGTGTAGTCAGGAAAAGACCAACACTTCCCAGGGGGCTTCAACAGGGATAATATAAGTAGCATGGACTCTGTGTGTGCCCTATTGCCTCAGACTCTCCCAAAAAGATGTCTCTTAGGTGATCTCTATTAATAGGGCAAGCTGGGTATAAATATATAAGGGTTAGGCTATTGAGGCATAAATAAGAGCCTAAAGCCTACCCTATTCATATACTTCAAACACAGCAATAGATTCTAAAGTCAAATTTCTGCTTTATGATTTCATTGTACCAACCAGATTATAAACTTTACTAATTTAGGGAACATTTTGGTGTCCAAGGAAAGTCTCATACAAAGTGGGGTCACCAAGCCCCCAATTGTGATTGTTTCAGGAACACCCATCAACACAGATGCTACCTGGTTGATCATTGTAAATTGCTAGATCCCTTTCCCCATTTAAGGTGATGTATTTGCCATGTGTATTAAAAGGGGAATTTTTAATTTTTAATATTAAAATGAAAGAGTTCAATAACACTAAAAATAGGCAGTGAAAATAAATTTGTTCTCAGTAGAAGAAAAAGGTAAATATCTGTCAGAAAAATTTTCTCCAGGTGTTTATTGAGTTAGAACAGTTATGAAATTGAGTTAGAAAAGATATAGTAGTCTATCTGAAAAACAAACAGGGTTCTAGAGGGGAGGGGGGTGGGAGGATGGGTTAGCCTGGTGGTGGGTACTGAGGAGGGCACGTTCTGCATGGAGCACTGGGTGTTATGCACAAACAATGAATCATGGAACACTTCATCTAAAACTAATGATGTAATGTATGGGGATTAACATAAGAATAAAAAAATAAAATAAAGATATAGTAGTCTATTAAAACTTAGAAAATATTTTTCTTAAGCTTGAAACACAGCCAAGGAACTTTAGGTTATAGGGAGACTCTACCCATTGATCTCTTCTTTCTCCTAAGAGGAAACTAAAATTATTGTATCTACATCTGTATCTGTATCACCTATAAGTATATCTGTATTTGTGGGATCTTAGGAGCTGGATAGGGATCTTAGTTGGAAAGTCTGCTTTCCCCGGTCTGTGTGTAAAACACAGGCAGCTAGGCAATGAATCCTCAGGCAAGAAAGGGATCTGCTTTTCTGGAGAAACTAAACAGTGCTGAGGAAAATATCTCCACATACAGCTATTGAAGAATTTTTTAAAAAAATGTCCTGTACCTCTTCAGGACAACCTCAAGCTCACCAGTTAAAATTCCTGCTATAATGGGTATCCCAAGAGAGATATTGCATGCATTAAAACAAACAGAAAAAACAAAGAGACACACAGAAAAGCACATGCAAAGGAAAAAGAAAATAAATACAGAAAATTAAATTTACAATTGGAAATTAAAAGTACAATTGTTAAAAAAAAAATCAATGGAAATATTGCAAGATGAAAGGGAAGTAATCACTGAGAGCCTAAACCCAAGGAACAGTGCTGGAGAAAAGTGATCAAGACTGCAGCTCCTCTTGGCCAGGGTCCAAGTGTGGTAGCAGATGGACCTGCCATTCCCCCCTGGATTATTTCCCACTGCACCACTGCCTGACTTCAAAAACAAAGTATAAAACTGGCTGGTTTAAAGAATTACTCCTAACTGTTCAACTTAACACTCTCGAAATTTTGAAGACACAAGTCTATGTAAAAGATATAGCATGATATCTTACTCTAAAAAACAAACCATACAGTCCCCAAATGAAAACATTAGTCTGTATTTTTTTTAATTCATCATATTACACGTGCAAGTGTATGAATCCAAGATATTTTTAGATTATTTTAAAGGTCATTTTTAATTGTATCTTTGTATAGAATAATTTTATTTATCTGTGATGGTTTTTCATGAAAAATCAAATAGAATTTCAATTAAATTTTAGCATTGGGCTGAACAAAGTTTCAGTCTGTATTTTTGGAATGTATCAGGAATTTGAAAAACAAAAAAAATCTAATAAAAAATAATGTGAGGTGCCTGAGTGGCTTAGGCAGTTAAGTGTCCAACTCTTGATTTGGGCTCAGGTCATGATCTCAGAGTCCTGGGATCCACCTCACATTGGGCTCTGTGCTCAGCGGGGAGTCTATTTGAGGATTCTCTCTCTGTGCCCCTCCCCCTACTCACTCTCCCTCTCTCTCTAAAATAAGTAAATAAATCTTTAAAAAAAAATGTTTTCTTCCTTTCCTCCTTCTTCTTTCTCTTTCTTTCTTTTAAAGTAAGTGGGACTGTGAATTAAGCAAGTGCCTTTACCATTGTTTTTCTGCATGACTATAAGTGGCTTGACATCATCTTCCAATTTGTCTCTCTTTGGAGAGAGTGCAGTGATATTTTTGAAGATATTCTCCTGCTCTTAAAAGAAATAGGTTTTTTTTTTAAGATTTTATTTATTTATTTGAGAGAGAGAGTGAGAGAGAGAGAAAGAGCACAAGAGGGGGGAGTGGGAGAGGGAGAAGCAGACTCCCTGCTGAGCAGGTAGCCCGATGCGGGACTCGATCCTGGGACTCCAGGATCATGACCTGAGCCGAAGGCAGTCGCTTAACCAACTGAGCCACCCAGGCATGCAAGAAATAGGTTATTGAGGACAGGAAGCTTTCATGGACTTAGAGTCCCAAGTTCTTCCAACTAGTTCCCAAGGTCAGGGCTCCTCAGAACATTCCTTCTAGTTAGAATTCCCTTTATCAGCATGTCTCAAATGTCCTCTTATTTCTAGATATAGTTCAAATGTGACAAATCTATCTACAATCCATTGATCCCATCATTAATTCAAAAAATACTTAACTGAGTACCTATTGTGTAACAAGCATTCTATGAAATCTTAGATTATGAAGGACCTGAGGAGTTTGAACTTTATCTTGAAAGCTACATATAGTTATTGCAGGATTTTAAGCAGAGCAATGACATAATTAAATTACAGAACAAATTAGGAGACCATTGCAGGTATCTATACAAGCAATTATTAGAATAGAACTACAATAATGGGAATGTGACTAAAGAGGGCTAACTCCAAAAGGAACTAATTGAGACTAGTACAATAATAGTAGGGACTTCAGCACCTCTCTTACATCAGTAAAGCACACGGTATGTACAGGACCAGGTGACAAAATGTGGCAGAGACATACGAGAATGGAGGAGGTCCAGTATGACTCCCAGGACACTAGCTTGGTTGATTGGATGGATGGTGTCATTCAGTGAACTGTAGAGTTGAAAAGGAAGAACACATTTTGGGGAAAAGATGTTAGATTTTATTTTGAGTGTAGCGGGGCTTATAAGTAGAAATTATCAGAAACTGGTTGGATGCACAAGTTTAGTACACAGCAGAATCACTTCCAGGAAAGAATCTTTCTAGATTTGTCAGCTGGCAATAATCTTTTGTTCCTCACAGCACCCATATTGGTTTTTATGTACTGCCCTGTAGCACCTACCACCATCTACTATAAAATTAAATTATATGTCTATAACATATATCTGTCATCTCTCCCGTATTAGCCCACAAGCTCCTTAAGGCAGGATTTATTACTGCTACATCTTTTTTCCACAAAGTATCCAGAAAATGACAGGCATTCAAAACCATGTGCTAAATGATGGGCAGACTTAGCCATCTCACTGAAGATCTCCCCTGGAAATTTTATGAGAATCACTATCAACTGTTATTCCTCATTGTTATTAATGTTTGCTTCATTCATTTTGGCCACAGGGATATTTTTATTAAGTTGATGCTTTGCATTGTAATCAGATCATCTGCTACCAGCGTCACTGGCAGAACCAGTTGTCTGTTTACCTGAGTTCTACCAGATACAATGTTTTGGGTTTTGTTTTTTCCCCCACTGATTCTTAGGTGAAATCATACACAGAAATCAAAGGAAAGGCTTTTCATTTGGTCAAGCCATCCTGGCCATGGGCAGTATCACATTATATTTTTAAGCTTTAGAAATAGCCCCTTTAAAATCTCTCTCATTATAGGGGGCGGAGCAAGATGGCGGAGGAGTAGGAGACCTGGATTTCGTCTCCTCTCAGGAATTCAGCTGGGTAGGGATCAAACCATTCTGAAGACCTACAAACCCAACAGGAGATTGAAGAAAGGAATAACAACAACTCTCTGAACAGAAAAGCGACCACTATCTGGAAGGTAGGACGTGCAGAGAAGTGAATCTGAGGCGATATTCGGGAGGATAGACGGCGGGGGAGGGGCCTCCGTCGGCCACTTCTGGCAAGTGATAGAGCCGCGGAGCACAAAATCGGAACTTTTAAAAGTCTGCTCAGCCGAGGGACGTCACTCTGGTGGCTAAGCTGGGGGTGGAACCCTCCGGGACAGTGTGGTCTCAGGAGCCTCGGGATCACAGAAAGACCGGAGGTGCCTGAGTGTGGCAGAGCTCCCAGGTAACGGAGCAGGGAAGCCGGCTGCAGAGGCGGAGCCCAGGCGCGGGCACTCAGCTCAGGGTTGCCATAAACCGTGACCGCGGCACAGTCGGGCCCCTGCTCCTCCAGCAGGGACCCAACAAGCGGCAGATCCGGGGAGACTCACCTTCCTCCCCCGGGAGGAGCCACGCGGGAGTGCACCGCAGGGATCTGCTGGGTTTGGAGACTCCAACCGGGGTCAGGTGCAAGAGATAGAAACGCGCGGTCACAGGCCGGGTGAGCACGGAGTGCGGCTGGAGACCGGGGAGACGGGAGTGACTGACGGCTTTTCTCTGGGGGCTCACTGAGAAGCAGGGCCCCGAGTTCTCAGGTCCTCCAGGGCGGAGATTGGGAGGCCGCCATTTTCACTCTCCGCCTCCAAAGCTGTACGGAAAGCTCGCAGGGAACAAAAGCCCCGGAGAGCAAACCTGAGCAGATTACTTAGCCGGGAGGGGGCAAGGGCGGGGCAATTCTGCCTCCGGCAGAGACATTTGGAAACCACGGCAACAGGCCCCTCCCCAGAAGATCAGCGAGAACAGACAGCCAAGACCAAGTTCACCGATCAATGAGAACGGCAGAACTCCAGTGCTAGGGGAATACTGCACATAGAATTCATGGCTTTTTTACCATGATTCTTTAGTCTTTCAAAGTTAATTTTCTTTTAACTGTCTTTTTTTCTTTTTGAATTTTTCTTTTTCCCTTTTTCAACCAACATCTTATCAATCCCTTTTTTTAAAAAAAAAATTTTTATTTTTCATTTTTAGAGTCATATTCTATCCCTTCATAGTAGTTACCCGTATTTTTGGCTTATATATATAAGTTGTTCTCTCTTTAAAATTTTGAGATAGTTTCTTCTAACAGATCAAAATATACCCTAAATCTCTAGTATATGGTGTTTTCTATTCCCCTGCCTGATCACATCCTCTCCCTTTTTTTTCTTTTTTGTTTTTTTAAATCTTCTTCTTTCTTTTTTCAAACAACTTCTTATCAATTCCTTTTATAAAATTTTTTAAAATTTCCATCTTTACAGTCATATTCCATCCCTTCATCATATCAACCCTTATTTTTCTACATATATAAGTTTTTCTTTCTTTAAAATTTTGGGAGGCACTTTCTTCTAAAAGACCAAATTACACCCCAAATCTAGTGTGTGGCACTGATCTATATACCAGCCTGATCATATTTGATCACATTCTGTTTTTTTTGTTGTTGTTGTTGTTTTGTTTTGTTTGTTTTTGTTTTTATCTTTTCCTTTTTCTTTTTCTTTTTTTTCTTTCTCTTTTTTCTCTCTTTCCCTTTCTTTTCCCACTGCTGCAGGTCTTTTCTGATTTGTTTAGAGTATATTTTCTGGGGATGTTGTTACTCTGCTAGCATTTTGTTCTCTCATTAATCTATTCTCCTCTGCACAAAATGACGAGACGGAAAAAATCACCTCAACAAAAAGAACAAGAGGTAGTACCGACTGCCAGGGACCTACTCAATACGGACATTAGTACGATGTCAGATCTAGAGTTCAGAATCATCACTTTAAAGATACTAGCTGGGCTTGAAAAAAATATGGAAGTTATTAGAGAAACCCTTTCTGGAGAAGTAAAAGAACTAAAATCCAACCAAGTAGAAATCAAAAAGGCTATTAATGAGGTGCAATCAAAAATGGGGGCGCTAACTGCTAGAATAAATGAGGCAGAAGAGAGAATCAGTAATATAGAAGATGAAATGATGGAAAATAAAGAAGCTGAGAAAAAGAGAGATAAACAACTACTGGATCACGAGGGCAGAATTCGAGAGATAAGCGATACCATAAGATGAAACAACATTAGAGTAATTGGGATCCCAGAAGAAGAAGAAAGAGAGAGAGGGGCAGAAGGTATAATGGAGGAAATTATAGCAGAGAACTTCCCTAATTTGGGGAAGGAAACAGGCATGAAAATCCAGGAAACACAGAGAACCCCTCTCAAAATCAATAAAAATAGGTCAACACCCCGACATCTAATAGTAAAACTTACGAGTCTCATAGACAAAGAGAAAATCCTGAAAGCAGCTCGGGAGAAGAGATATGTAAGCTACAAGGGTAGAAACATTAGATTGGCAACAGACCTATCCACAGAGACCTGGCAGGCCAGAAAGGACTGGCAGGATATATTCAGAGCACTAAATGAGAAAAAATATGCAGCCAAGAATACTATATCCAGCTAGGCTGTCATTGAAAATTGAAGGAGAGATAAATGTCTCAGGAAATCTTTACAGGAAATCTTGAAAGGGGTCCTCTAAGCAAAGAGAGAGCCTAAAAGCAACATAGACCAGAAAGGAACACAGACAATATACGGTAACAGTCACCTTACAGGCAATACAATGGCACTAAATTCCTCTCTTTCAATAGTTACCCTGAATGTAAATGGGCTCAATGCCCCAATCAAAAGACACAGGCTATCAGACTGGATTAAAAAACAAGACCCATCGATATGCTGTCTGCAAGAGACTAATTTAGAACCAAAGACACCCCCAGATTGAAAGTGAAGGGGTGGAAAACCATTTACCATGCTAATGTACACCAAAAGAAAGCTGGGGTGGCAATCCTTATATCAGACAAATTAGATTTTAAACCAAAGACTGTAATAAGAGATGAGGAAGGACACTATATCATACTTAAGGGATCTATCCAACAAGAAGATCTAACAATTGTAAATATCTATGCCCCTAACATGGGAGCAGCCAATTATATAAGCCAATTAATAACAAAAGCAAAGAAACACATCGAGAACAATGCAGTAATAGTGGGGGACTTTAACACCCCCCTCACTGAAATGGACAGATCGTCTAAGCAAAAGATCAACAAGGAAATAAAGACTTTAAATGACACACTGGACCAAATGGACTTCACAGACATATTCAGAACATTCCACCCCAAAGCAACGGAATACACATTCTTCTCTAGTGCCCATGGAACATTCTCCAGAATAGATCACATCCTAGGTCATAAATCAGGTCTCAACCGGTACCAAAAGATTGGGATCATTCCCTGCCTATTTTCAGACCACAATGCTTTGAAACTAGGACTCAATCACAAGAGGAAAGTCGGAAAGAACTCAAATACATGGAGGCTAAAGAGCATCCTACTGAAGAATGAATGGGTCAACCAGGAAATTAAAGAAGAATTAAAAAAAATACATGGAAACCAATGAAAATGAAACCACAACTATTCAAAATCTTTGGGATGCAGCAAAGGCAGTCCTAAGAGGGAAGTATATAGCAATACAAGCCTTTCTCAAGAAGCAAGAAAGGTCTCAAGTACACAACCTATCCCTACACCTAAAGGACCTGGAGAAAGAACAGCAAATAAAGCCTAAACCCAGCAGGAGAAGAGAAATAATAAAGATCAGAGCAGAAATCAATGAAATAGAAACTAAAAGAACAGTAGAACAGATCAACGAAACTAGGAGCTGGTTCTTTGAAAGAATTAACAAGATTGATAAACCCCTGGCCAGACTTATCAAAAAGAGAAGAGAAATGACCCAAATCAACAAAATCATGAATGAAAGAGGAGAGATCACAACCAACACCAAAGAAATACAAACAATTATAAGAACATATTATGAGCAACTCTATGCCAGCAAATTAAATAACCTGGAAGAAATGGATGCATTTCTAGAGATGTACCAACTACCAAAACTGAACCAGGATGAAATAGAAAACCTGAACAGACCTATAACCACTAAGGAAATTGAAGCAGTCATCAAAAATCTCCCAAAAAACAAAAGCCCAGGGCCAGATGGCTTCCCAGGGGAATTCTACCAAACATTTCAAGAAGAATTAATACCTATTCTTCTGAAACTGTTCCAAAAAATAGAAATGGAAGGAAAACTTCCAAACTCATTTTATGAGGCCAGCATTACCTTGATCCCAAAACCAGACAAAGACCCCATCAAAAAGGAGAATTACAGACCAATATCCCTGATGAACATGGATGCAAAAATTCTCACCAAAATACTAGCCAATAGGATCCAACAGTACATTAAAAGGATTATTCACCATGACCAAGTGGGATTTATCCCTGGGCTGCAAGGTTGGTTCAACATCCGCAGATCAATCAATGTGATACAATACATTAACAAAAGAAAGAACAAGAATCATATGATCCTCTCAATAGATGCAGAAAAAGCTTTTGACAAAGTACAGCATCCTTTCTTGATCAAAACTCTTCAGAGTATAGGGATCGAGGGTACATACCTCAATATCATAAAAGCCATCTATGAAAAACCTACAGCGAATATCATTCTCAATGTGGAAAAACAGAGCTTTCCCCCTAAGGTCAGGAACGCAGCAGGGATGTCCACTATCACCACTGCTATTCAACATAGTATTGGAAGTCCTAGCCACAGCAATCAGACAACAAAAAGAAATCAAAGGCATCCAAATTGGCAAAGAAGAAGTCAAACTCTCACTCTTTGCAGATGTTATGATACTTTATGTGGAAAACCCAAAAGACTCCACCCCAAAACTGCTAGAACTCATACAGGAATTCAGTAAAGTGGCAGGATATAAAATCAATGCACAGAAATCAGTGGCATTCCTATACACCAACAATAAGACAGAAGAAAGAGAAATTAAGGAGTCGATCCCATTTACAATTGCACCCCAAACCATAAGATACCTAGGAATAAATCTAACCAAAGAGACAAAGGATCTGTACTCAGAAAACTATAAAATACTCATGAAAGAAATTGAGGAAGACACAAAGAAATGGAAAAACGTTCCATGCTCATGGATTGGAAGAACAAATATTGTGAAGATGTCAATGCTACCGAGAGCAATCTACACATTCAATGCAATCCCCATCAAAATACCATCCACTTTTTTCAAAGAAATGGAACAAATCATCCTAAAATTTGTATGGAACCAGAAAAGACCCCGCATAGCCAGAGGAATGTTGAAAAAGAAAAGCAAAGCTGGCGGCATCACAATTCCGGACTTCCAGCTCTATTCCAAAGCTGTCATCATCAAGACAGCATGGTACTGGCACAAAAACAGACACATCGATCAATGGAACAGAATAGAGAGCCCAGAAATGGACCCTCAACTCTATGGTCAACTCATCTTTGACAAAGCAGGAAAGAATGTCCAATGGAACAAAGACAGTCTCTTCAACAAATGGTGTTGGGAAAATTGGACAGCCACATGCAGAAGAATGAAACTGGACCATTTCCTTACACCACACACAAAAATAGACTCCAAATGGTTGAAAGACCTCAATGTGAGACAGGAGTCCATCGAAATCCTAAAGGAGAACACAGGCAGCAACCTCTTTGACCTCAGCCGAAGCAACTTCTTCCTAGAAACATCACCAAAGGCAAGGGAAGCAAGGGCAAAAATGAACTATTGGGACTTCATCAAGATAAAAAGCTTTTGCAAAGCAAAGGAAACAGTCAACAAAACCAAAAGACAACTGACAGAATGGGAGAAGATATTTGCAAATGACATATCAGATAAAGGGCTAGTATCCAAAATCTATAAAGAACTCATCAAACTCAACACCCAAAGAACAAAGAATCCAATCAAGAAATGGGCTGAAGACATGAACAGGCATTTTTCCAAAGAAGACATCCAAATGGCCAACAGACACATGAAAAAGTGCTCAATATCGCTCGGCATCAGGGAAATCCAAATCAAAACCTCAATGAGATACCACCTCACACCAGTCAGAATGGCTAAAATTAACAAGTCAGGAAATGACAGATGTTGGCGGGTATGTGGAGAAAGGGGAACCCTCCTACACTGTTGGTGGGAATGCAAGCTGGTGCAGCCACTCTGGAAAACTGTATGGAGGTTCCTCAAAAAGTTGAAAATAGAGCTACCATATGATCCAGCAATTGCACTACTGGGTATTTACCCCAAAGATACAAATGTAGGGATCCGAAGGGGTACGTGCACCCCGATGTTTATAGCAGCAATGTCCACAATAGCTAAACTGTGGAAAGAGCCAAGATGTCCATCGACAGATGAATGGATAAAGAAGAAGTGGTATATATATACAGTGGAATATTATGCAGCCATCAAAAGGAATGAGATCTTGCCATTTGCAACGACGTGGATGGAACTGGAGGGTATTATGTTGAGTGAAATAAGTCAAACAGAGAAAGACATGTATCATATGATCTCACTGATATGAGGAATTCTTAATTGCAGGAAACAAACTGAGGGTTGCTGGAGTGGGGGGTGGGGTGGGAGGGATGGGGTGACTGGGTGATAGACACTGGGGAAGGTATGTGCTCTGGTAAGCTTTGTGAATTGTGCAAGACTGTTGAATCTCAGATCTGTACCTCTGGAACAAATAATGCAATATATGTTAAGAAAAAAAAAAGAAGAAGAAGAAGGTAGCGTGAGGGGAAGAATGAAGCGGGGGAAATCGGAGGGGTAGATGAACCATGAGAGACGATGGACTCTGAAAAACAA
Organism: Neomonachus schauinslandi; assembly: GCF_002201575.2. Classification (NCBI taxonomy): domain Eukaryota; kingdom Metazoa; phylum Chordata; class Mammalia; order Carnivora; family Phocidae; genus Neomonachus; species Neomonachus schauinslandi. Next base: position 70,666,055 of record NC_058413.1, on the reverse strand, counting down.
ACTGAGGGTTCTAGAGGGGAGTGGGGTGGGAGGATGGGTTAGCCTGGTGGTGGGTATTGAGGAGGGCATTCTGCATGGAGCACTGGGTGTTATGCACAAACAATGACTCATGGAACACTTCATCTAAAACTAATGATGTAATGTATGGGGATTAACATAAGAATTAAAAAAAATAATAAAAAAAAATTTTTAAAAAAGCAAAAAAAATCTCTCTCATTATAAACAGTCCTATGTAAGGGAGATACACGTACATTTAAACATATTTTGCATACCTTTTGTTAACAGTGATAGCAGTGTCTCTGGGTGATAGGTGTGTTAGTGGTGGTACTCTATTCCCAAGTGAGGTTAAAAGGTTGGTTTAGTTTGTTTGTTTGTTTTTGTTTTTAATTAGCTGCAGCTCCTTGGATGATTCTTAGCCAGCTAAAATCTGCCAAGGTTTAGGTTTCAGAGGTGCCATTTATCTTGAGAGGGTTGACATGTGGGGGCTGATTGTTTGATATACAGAGATTTAATGCTATATTAAACTGCTTTTAACATTGATTGCTTAACTTGGCATACCTCAGAAGTTACAGATGCCTCCCTGTAACCCTGAGCATTAGCCTTTTACTCTGTTTCTGATATTGGTACCATGAGATGGTCTGTTCTAGAACACACTTATGTCTGCATCTTGTTAATCTGAATCATTCTTTAAGACTGAGATCAGATGCTACTCTTCCAATAACCCATTTATTTTCCTCCAGTATGGGTCAGGCACCTCTTTTTTGAGTTCTTATAGAAACTGAATGATTATCTTTATAATAACACTTGTCAGCTTGCTGGTTTGGGATATTGAATTGTAAGAATCTGAAGAACTGGGAGTTGTCTTTTATGTTGTCTCTCCAGCACCTGGAAAAGTACCAGGCATATAGTAGGTGGAATGTTACCAAATAAATGAAAGAATATAAACTTTCAGAAATTAAGAGTGCACTTTGGTTTCCCACAACTTTTCTCAGAGTGACTTGATGTGGTGGGAAATCAGGTAACTTCTACGTTTTTATTCCTTTGCTCCTAAGCTCTTAAGAAGTAGAGTGCTTGTTCTCTTTTCCCATCCACCACCAAAGTTCACTTTACAGGGGAATCTAATTATGACAGACTCAGCCTCTCCAGGAAGTAGGGAGTGGGAGGTAAAAGGGCTTTGGAGTGGATTCTTCAGAGTTGAGGCTAATTTAGAAATGGTGACTGTATAGGGGTTAAGCTGGGCAGTCAAGAACTCTCTCTAGACTATAGTGATCTTCCTTGAACATGATATTATAGCAAGATTATTTACATATCTTCTTCCTCAACTCTTCTAGAAACTCCCAGGATAACACATAGTGCTGACTAAGAGTTATTGTTTAACAAAAGATATAGAATGAACAAATTATTTAATAAGGTAATATTTTAGGGTAAACAATTTGCTCTTTGTTGCCACCATTTTTACTGTTTTGTATCTTTATTTTATGAATTAATTTCTTAGTAAATTTTATTGAAAAGTGACTACTTGTTTCTAGCTGGTGTAAGGGAAAAAGAGATTTTTTTTTTTTTTCATTTCTCACTCAGGAGAACCACAGCAATAAAAGCACTGGTTGGTGTAGTATTGGTGTAGTGTTGAGTGACATCATGACTGCCACTGGAGAAATGGTGTATATTGGGTGTGGGGGGTTGGTGGGAATACAAGCAGAGTTAAAGCAGATAAACATGGAGAGTCAGGAAGGGAGGTTTGGGAGAGTTGTGGTCACAGATTTCTTCTGATCTCTGGCTTTATCCATTAAAACTGTGTCATTCATTATTTTGTCTAAGCCAAAGGTCACTAGTTCCTCAAAGATTGAAATGATTTTCCAGGGACTAGTAGGTAACATAAATGAAGACACCAGACTAGCTATAAAGCAATAGGAAGAATTAGGAACTGGGGCAAACCAGAAAGGACATACAAATTCTTTCTGAAGGCATTCATATCCTTTTATGACTCTGCAGTAGAGAGTGAAACACAAAACAAACATCTGTAGATTAATTCAATGCATAGGGCTCAAGTTCTCAATCTCTAGTAAACATTTCTGTACCTATTTGTATGCTTCATCTCTTAACACACTTAAGATGACCTCTTAGGAATACACTTCATAGCAGTGCAACTATAATCACAGTACTCCCAACGTCTCTATAGAAATTATGGCTCGAGAACTGTCCTTTTCCATTTGTAGCTCCATTCCCAAGGCTTACTAACAGCAGACATCTGGATGGCTTAGATGGCACCTGAGATCATTGTGGTACTGTCTTTGAAAACTCTTCCGCTTTGATCAATCCTTTGCCAAGCACATCTAGAAATCAATTCTTGGAGGGCTTACCTGGCTGGGTAGCCAAACCCTAGCATCCTAGAATCCCCATTGAGGACCAAGCTGATCTCTACCGAAGACCTCTACTGCATTTACTTAGAATGCCTAGACTAACTCTGTTAATAGGTTGCATGCATAAAAATACCCTTTTAAACTATTTAATAAATTGTTTGTTGTGTCTCTAAAAAACATCAAATGAATAAATGTGTTCTAGCACATAGTAGGCACTCAAATTAAAGTCTTACTACATGATAAAGTTACTATTTCCTATAATTTTTCCTCCAAACTATATAGATTATTTATGATTTTTCAAGAATTTTTCAGGAGGAAATCATGTTACCTGGAGCTTCCCAGCTCCATCACTTAGCCTGTCAACTAAATGCTACTCAATTTTGCTAAGAGTAGCTGAATCCATGCTGCTGGAATATTAACTGTGGGTACACTGAATTATAGTCTACTGGAAAAACAAATGATGAATCATGTTTCACCAATCCATAACGAATTCTATTGACATTACTATAAAGCACTCAATTTTCAGGTACCAATAGGCAAAGACCTGTGTATTTAGTAGGTGCTCAATTAATTGCTGCTGATGGATTGACATATTCATCAATAAAATGAATCCATTCCTTTTTTTTTTCCCTTTTCACAAGGCTGTTTTATTGTAAGAGGTTGACAGTGCCCTGGTTTGAGGATATTTTAAGCGATGCAGACCTTTTAGGTTAGGTATTTACTGACCACATTTGTCTTTTTCATGATAACAGATGGAAACTCTAATGGAGTTGTTGGAATGGGGTTTCAGTTTGAAGTCATACCTGAGCTGTGCTTTATCACGTATATACTGTTTTTACCTTTAAAGTTTCCCTGGAGTATTAAGTAGCATTCTATGTGTCACAGTTGCCTTCTGCTCCTTCCAAGATATTTTATTTGCTCGTTATGCTGTGCTTCCTCTCCCCACTGTTTCATTCATTACCTTCCAAAGTACATGGTTGTCATTATAGGCAAGTTGCCCTCACTTACTATTGGGTTGACCTCATCAGACATGGTCACGAATCATATTCCTTTCCAGTTGAAATTGCCTTTTAGCTGCAGGTTTTTATTTCCCCAGTGTGTTTTTTCAGCCTGTAATGAAGTTTCTAGCACATCAATGAAGGGGACACCTGCCAAGGGTGTCACTTCTTACTGAAATGATAATTTGTGAGATAAGCTTAAGCAAAGTGAAAATCTTTTCTGGCTCTAGTTTTTCCGGCTGGAAGAAAAATTAGGCTACTGTCATTGAACTTTTAGGATTCATCAAGATATTACAACAAGTGGCTTCAAGAAGTTGTAAGGGAGGATAAAGTGTGCACAGAGCCCAGGGCTTGAGCTACTGGAAGGATGAAATGCATGACAACATAGGGAAGGTGAACTTAAGGTGAAGATGCACATATTTACCAGAAAGTGTGTTGGCAGTTCAATGCTAGCAACTATTTTCCCACCCTGAGATATTTCTGAGAAGTATTTGAGGGATCATTCAGAACAAAAAGGCAAGTGCAGGAAATCTTGCCTTTCTGTTATCTGTCTACTTTTTCATTCCTTAGAAAGTCTATACTTAGGAGAGCTTCTACCAACTCCTCTCTAGAGAATAAAATTCCTTTCATTTTAGGCAGTCATCTTCTGGCTATGTGCTCACTATTACAGGAAATACCTTTAGTTTGAATCATTGGAATTCTCTCCTTCTAGAAAAGCAGCAAAGCTGTGAAACATTGTACGAGGTCTTCAAAGTGTGAGAATGTAACTGTAGGTTTGAAAGGAATAGGAGTCAACATTCAAGTTTTGGGTTTTATCATTCAGTAATTCTGGGCTTCTGGACAGAAAACTAATCATATCTGAGCTTTTATTCTTGATCAAGTTCTTGATCTCATATAGAATGAACAAAGTATTTAATAAGGAAATATTTTAGGGTAGAGAATTCGCTCTTTGTTGCCACCATTTTTACTATTTACCTGAGTTCTATGGATGTTAATATAAACGACCCCCCAAGGACATATCCTTCATTGGTATTCTGCATTTCTGTGTTTTCTCTCTGACTTGGCTCCACTTGGTTTGTCTTCCGTGGCACAGGCTCTTAAGACCAAATCCATTCGTTCGTTCAAACAAGTATTTGAGCACTTATTATGTGCAAAGCATTGTCCTATTAAACCTTTAAAAAGACCTATAAAGAACTCTGTAGCAGGGTGGTATACCAATAAACTGGATGCCAGTGAGAGATAATTCACATGATGGAGGTTAGTGGAGATAGAGGGAAGAAAATTCCCAAGCTTGATTGCCAGAGTCACATTAATCTTTGCAGTAACTGTTTTGCTTAAAAAGCCATGGGATCATCTGTCCTCTTTGCCCTTCTAAGAGTGGACACAGAACTAGAAACTGCATTTGGAGCTCTGAAATATCTGTATGGGGAGGTCATTAGAAATGGCCTGGTTAACATCTTGGAAATCATCCAGCTCTGTTTGCCACATTCTCATCAAGCAGAACAGAGCTGTCAAGAAGTATTTTCATATCTTGTCTTTATACCCATGTTATGAGTTAGGCCAGAGGAGTACTGAGCTTGCATGCTCACAGCCCAGGGATCCCTGCTCTGCATACTATCTTAATGCCAGGAACAACCCAGGTTTTTTTCTGTTCTATTGTAATGCACTATCACTAGCTTGTTAATTTACTTGCTGCAGTTCAGTTGACATCCCCAGGGCCTTCTTTCAAAAAAGTATCAGACTCTTGCTCTTTGGTTCTGCTCCAATCCCTTTTTCAATTGCTTCTTTCTTTCTCTCCTTATCCAGCATTTTGTCTTTCACAGATGAGAACTTAAGTGTTTCTATTGTTTAGGAAACAGGCAGCGTTTGCCCTGATGCTGGGAGAGATAAGGCCCTTCTACAGGTCCATGGTAGGTCCAGGAAATCATACCATGAACATGAATTTCTACCTTTATGGATTTGTGATGCTCATGTCAGAGGGGTCTGTCATATTTAGAGTGTTTATACAAACCCACCCACCTCCATATAGTTGATGGGCTTCTCTGGATGCCTGATGAGCTCTTGTTCTTGTATAGATTAACTTCTTTTTTTTTGTTTTTTTTTTTTTAAAGATTCTATTTATTTATTTGACAGAGAGAGAGACAGCGAGAGCAGGAACACAAGCTGGAGGAGTGCAAGAGGGAGAAGCAGGCTTCCCGCCGAACAGGGAGCCCGATGTGGGACTCGATCCCAGGACCCTGGGATCATGACCTGAGCCGAAGGCAGACGCTTAACGACTGAGCCACCCAGGCGCCCTGTATAGATTAACTTCTATTATTAAACCACAGATTATTGATTCCAAAGCTTAACACCACTTATTTTTTCTGTAACTTTCTATTCTCATTAGAAAAGACAATTAGTGGCAATTGATGTAAACTACATATCAGTATATATTCTTAGAGCCATTGTGACTGCACTGATGTCCATTCATGCCCAGATTGCACTTTCCCCTTACATTATACATAGTCAGAATATTTCAAACTTCACACACAATGGTTCCAATGTAGTAAACATAACATATTCTCCGTGCCCACAAAGTCAATGTTTCCACAGTCTCCGTGTCAGAATAATGAGATAGTGGTTCTGATTACCACACTGACCTGTCTAAAGTTTTTCTTGAATGCTAATTGGTATCCAAGATATTTAAAGAAAGGATTTTGTACTAGTGCAGTAGTGGGGCACAGGACATAAGTGAATTTCACACATGTATAGCAAAATACAGAGGAGCTGATTTATACCAACAGTCAATATCCAGGATTAATGATTTGATATTCATCAAGGTGATTTTTTTTTTTTTTGGTCTAAATAAAAGGAATACTTGTAGATTGCAGCCTCAACATAGAAGAGATGAAATACTGCCTGGTCGGTTGCAACTTAAATACTGTGCAGCTTTAGATATTTCGTTTATTCAACAAACATTTGTTCTGTGTTTGGTGTATGCCAACCTCTTTGCTGGGAAATGATGCTGAAATGAATTGTTCCTTCCTTCAAAGATTTACAGGTTAATAGAGAAATATTGCTATAGAGGCTGTGATAAAAATATGCATAGGACAAAGAGGTGACCAAAAGGAAGAGCTGGGCAAATTTACCTGAGAGACAGACAGGAGATTCATGCGAAGCTTCAGGGGGAAACCAATGTGTTCGCTGAGTCTTAACAACTTAGTACATCATCAGATAGACATGACATAACCTGTATGGCATGAAAATTAATCTTGATTAAATCACAGATAAAATAAACTACCTGGAAGCACCACATGTGTGGTACTAGACAACAGTACTTTTTAATTAAATAAACATTTATACATTAAATAAACTTTTAATGTAATCATTTTCTCCTTTGTCAAATTATTACGGACCGTTTTTTAAATATTACTTTTTTATTGTCATACAATAAAGATAGACATTTTTGGTGTACAGTTTAATAAATTTTAATGTGTAACCACCAGCATAGTGACTATACAAAACCATTCCATCACCCTCAAAAAACAGACTTGTGCTCCAATTACATTCTCCCTACCTCTTAACTCCTGGCAACCACTGATCTATTCTCCATCACCAGAGATTTTGGTTTTTGGAAAATGTTGTCTAAATTGAGTCACTGAGTATGCAGACTTTTGAGACTGGCTCTTTCATTCAGTAAAATACATTTGAGATTCAGTTAAGTGCTTGTGCCTATTGATAGTTTGTTCCTTTTTTATTGCTGAGGATTCTTTTGCATGTATGTACTAGTTTCCCTCTTGAAAGGCCTGTTGAAAGATCTCAGGTTGTTTTCAGTTTTTGGATATGACGAATAGAACTCATATAAATATTCATGTACAGTTTCTGGGTGAACATAAGTTTTCTTTCTCTAAGATAGGAGATTAAAGAGAGGTTGATGAATCACATGGTAAGTATATGTTAAACATTTTAAGACACTGACAGATGGTTTTCCAGAGACATGTACCATTTTGAATACCCACAGCGATGTGTGAGTGTTCTGGTTGCTTTAGACCTTTGCTAGCACTCAGTTTTTGTTTCTTAAACTTTAGGTATTTTAATAGGGTAGGTGGTAGTATTTCATTGTGGCTTTATTTTGCATTTAATTTTAATGAAGCTCTATTTGTCGATTTGTTTTCTTTTTATGGATTGTGCTTTTAGGGTCATGTATAAATTCTTTATTTTACCTTCATTCCTGTAAGATATTTACATCAAGCAGAATATTGAGTTGACAGTTTTTTATTTTAGCATTTAAAAATTGAGTCACTTCTGGCCTCCATAGTTTCTGATCAGAAGTCTCTATGAAAATCCAAATTGTTTTTCCTACAGAGCAAATGCATTTGGTTGGCGGGTGCCTGGGTGTTGCAGTCAGTTAAGTGTCCCACTCTTGGTTTTGGCTCAGGTCATGATCTTGCAGTGGTGGGATTGAGTCAACATGGAGTCTGCTTCACAGTCTCTTTCCCTCTCGCTCATGCTCTTTCTCTCAAATAAATAAATAAAATCTTTTTTTAAAAAAGAAAATGCATTTCTTTTCTTCTAGCTGCTTTCAAATTATTTTTATTGTCTTTGCTTTCTAGCAGTTTGATGTGTCTGGACATGGATTTTTTGGGGTTTATTCTGTTTGATGTTTACTAAATTTCTTGAATCTGTAGGTTTATGTATTTTATCATAATTTTAGGCATTGTTTCTTCAAATATTTTTTCAACACCATACTCCTTTTCCTCTAATTCTAGGACTCTGTTTTCAAACACCAACTTTTGTTGGTGTTCCATAGGTCTCTGAGGCTTTATTCATTTATTTCATTTTTTTCCCTCTATTTTTCAGATTGGATAATTTCTATTGATATATCTTCAAGTTCATTGACTCCTTCTTCTTGTCACCATTAAATGCTTTGACAATTGCAATTAATTTACTTGTAGTTCTAAAATTTCTGTTTGGTTTTTCTTTATTATTATTATTTTCTTCTTCTTCTTCTTCTTCTTCTTCTTCTTCTTCTTCTTCTTCTT
>NC_058413.1:70591220-70657666 GCF_002201575.2 Neomonachus schauinslandi | reverse complement strand
TTCTTCTTCTTCTTCTTCTTCTTCTTCTTCTTCTTCTTCTTCTTCTTCTTCTTCTTCTTCCTCCTTCTCCTCCTCCTCTTCCTCCTCCTCCTCCTCCTCCTCCTCCTCCTCTTTTCTTCTTCTTCTTCAACTACTTATTTTTCTATTCATTTCAGTGATGTTTATGATTGCTTGTTGGAGGAATTTTATGGTAGCTACCCTAAAATCTTTCTCAGATAATTCCAAAATCTGCATCACTTTGGTAGTGATGTCGTTGATCAGCTTTTCCAATGAGAGTTGATTCTTTGTATGCTGAGTAACTCTGAATTGTATCCTGGATATTCTGAATATTGTATTATGAGTGTATATTATGAGTGTATAAGTTTAAATCCTATAGAGAATTTATTTTTGTTTTAGTAATCATTCTACTTAGTTATGTTCAGACTGCAAGGTCTAGCCCATCTTCTATCAGCTGTGATTCAATTGTTTCAGTTTTTAAAGCCTTTGTTGTACTATTAGGATCTGTCTCCCACTGTGGGTTGGTGGGGGTGATCTGTCTGTTAATTCAGTTCTCAAACTGTCAGGTATTTTTATTACTGTAAGATCCATACATATACAGCTCAAGAGTGAGTTCAGAAGTTCATAAATTATTCCATGATACTGCTTTCCAGCTCCTCCCTCTTCACCTCTCTGAAGTTTCTGTTTCCCTAGGGGCTCCCCTTTTGGGTCACATGACCAGAAAACTGGGGCTTTTGTTAGTCTTTTCTCCTGTGCCATTTCACAGATACACCCACCTCTAGGACAAAACAGATATAGGACTGAGTGGGAAAAAAAGCAACAGAGGATCACCCACCTTCTTGGGAACACAGCTCCACTGATGAGGCTGAGGGAAGGCACCACTTTCAGAGTTTTGCCTCCTGTGGGTTCCTATTACAACACCTGTGGCCCTCTCTGAAGTATTGTTTGGTGGCTGAAGTACAGGAGAATGGAGGGGAAAAAAAGAAAAATACAGGAAGTTTCTGCAGTGTATCTGAACGTTAGGTGTCCCTTTTCCTGCTCCTCAAGTCAGAAGTAAAGGGGTCTCCTAGAGCTCTCTCTGGCTGCACTCTCTGCCCACTTCTAGGTTTTAGGCTGCACTGCATCTAAGTCTTGTGTACATGAAGGATATTTTGGTAAAAAACTGGTAATGTCACCACTGGTTTGGTGGTACTTTGAATTCTAGATGCCTGTTGTTACTTATTTTCTAGAGTCCTCAAAGATCTGTTCCATGCATTATATCCAGGTTTTATAGCTGCATTCAGTGACAAAGACAGAGCCAAGTATACTTACTCCATTTTACCCAAGATTGGAAACTCATATGCTATTTAAAAATATTTGTTATTACTTACCAGGCCTATATTTCCCCTTTGGGAAACTATGGAGAACCTTTCATGACAGGCACATTTATGTAGAGTCATTGTGCCACCTGTGAGTAGAAAATTCTTTCAAAGGACGTTGAGTTGGGCCTGATCCTAGCAAGTTGAGTTACCTGTTGATATTTTGGAAGTTATAAAATTCATTTTGTATTATCTTAAGTAGTTCCTAAATGGAACAAATAATCAGTGCTCCAAAATTAAATACGACAGTTTGGCTTAGTAAACAAATATTTGTTTGGCTTAGTAATATTAGTGTATTTACAATTTTAGTTGTAAATTGTAAGGTTTTTTTCTCTCTCTTTTTAAATTTGAGGGTGTATGTATATATTTATTAAATGGTGGTCCACATTATGTTTGTCTTTCTTTAGATATTTTAATGAAAGAAAGTATTTTGTGGTACAATTTGAATTAATATGTATCTCTGAAAATCTAATGTAAGCTATACACCCCTTATCCAGAGGGGGGAAAAAGTGCATTATGTAGGGGCTTCACAGATGGATTAGAGTTTGTTCATAGAAATCAGTTAAGAATTTCTGCCATAATCAATGCACTCATTACTTTTAAGTAGACAGTCATTAAAGTCCATTTAAAATTGAAATTTTTTCTAGAAAAAGCTGAAAGAGAAGATTCAAGAGTGAGTATTGTATGTATTTGAAAGAGGACAATCAAACACTTTATTTTTCAGAATCTGAAGAACTGTAAAACATTTTCTTGTCAGAAAGGCTACTTTTGTATAACTTAAATATTCCACTCTCATTTGATATCATATTCATTGTTCTGAAGAATATTTTTGGAATTTATGCCAAAATTTTTTCAGAGACATACAACTGATCTCTTAAAAAATCTGAGCTAAATTGTGTGACCAAATTGCTGACAGCAGCTTCTAATCCAGGCAGCACATCTGCTGACCTAGCGAAAAGATGACTGGTTGGATTGACATCTCCTTCTTCTTTATTAGGTAAAGGGAATTTATAATAGTATGTGAGATCTGAGCAAAAATTAGTGTTTGGGGTGATAGAACCATCATTTTAATGCTTTGCCTGAAAGGACTGATCTGGAAGCAATTTAGAGAGTTTGATTTACAACCAACTTTGAAGAGAATAACACATGTTCTCAAGACGTCTCAAACATGCAGTGAATAGGGAGCTGTCCAGCCACTTAAATTTTCTTTAATCTTACAGTTTAATCAATGATTCCCTCACAAAACTTTACACTTGGGAGATTAGGGACACTCCTTGGAGAGCCTTAGGTCAGAAATCAATGTGTAGTTTTACTGGGATCACCACATGTGCTTCATGTTTGCAAGACATGTTTCAGTTTATGTGCCAGGTTGCACTTAATTGTTTCAGAACTACAGACACCCCCAGAGAGTGAAAATCAGAAACTGTGCACAAAATATTATCAGGGGACACAGCATGTCCTGGCATGTCTGACAATGAAATGAAAAGCATTTTTCCATTGATCCTGGGATATCCAGCAACCACAGAGATTCTGGCATGTTAGGTCTCTGCATGTTAAGGCTGAAGTGGCAGAGTGAAGAATTAACAGCATGAGACCTAGAAGAGGGGAGAAAAGCTCAAGTCACACATATATCTTCTGACACCCCCCCTACACCCCTGTTATGTATAGGGAGAAGGAAGGACCTTCAAAGAGTCCAGTGTTTTTTATATATACTTTGAGTTATAGCTTCATAATTTTTGCTATATCCTCATACATCTAATTTTTCCTAAAAATAATTTCCTCCTTTTTATTGTTTTCAAATTAATAACTCCCATTACAATACTCTCATTAATTAAAAACCAGTATTCTTTTCTGGAAAGAGATGGTAACCATATAGAGAAATACAAGGACATATAATGAAGACCAAACAATATTATTAAACTATATTAAACTGTATTATTAAACAGTATTATTAAAGTACAAATGGAAATAAAGATGAATAAGGAAATTCAAATACTAGTAAGTATAACTATTTATAAAGTGTCATTCTAAATAAAAAAGAGAGAAATTCTGCCTCTGGAAAGATGGAGTAGATATACTTTTCCCTATTCCTCCTGTTAAGTACAACTAAAAACCTTGGATGTTATTCATAAAACAAACATGAAAAGAATCTGAAAAGTGGAGAAAATAAGGCAGACTCTCCAGTTTAGGGACCAGAGAATGACATGTGGTGTTCCTGGCTTTTCTTTTTCCCTCCTATGTCCCATGCTTGGAGCTGAAGAAGCCAGGAACCTGAAAAATACTAAAAGTGCAAATTTAAAAAGCCCCAACAAAAGCTTGCTCCTTTTTAGTGAAATGATCAGGAAAGGGGCAACTTGGCAAGACAGAAAACATTGAGATAACAACTGCCCTACTCTAGCCAAACACCACAGAAAAACTGTGGCCCCACCCTGCCTATGTCAGCAAAGGCAATGAGAAACCTAGATATCTACCCTCATGTGGTTGTTATAAGATGCTAATCAACCTTGCCAGATGTCATCAGAGAAAACCAAATAGAGACACTGGACTTTCATCCCTGCCAGCCAGTAGCAAGCCCCCTTTTCCCCACAGTGTTGGTGGAGTTCACATGGTGGATTTTAACCCCTACCTCACAGTAATGAGGCATCTCTCCTCCTCCCAGCTGGGGTGGTGTCAGAAGAGGTCCAGTGGGAGTCAGAATTTTCAACGTTGCCCAGAAATAATGAGGCCACCTCCAGTGAAATATTAGTGAAGATCACAAGGGGAACCAGAACTTCCACCCAGCTGAGAGGTAACAAGAACCAGCCACTGACCTGTCCCTCTCACCACATACATGCATACACACACACACACACACATACAAGTGTCAATGGAAACTGATGGGGATCCTGCATTTCCACTTCAATCTGGCAGTAACAAGGCTGCACTCACCTTTCTTCTGATTGAACAGTATCAGAGAATGCCTGTTAAAGCACAAAGTTTAAATAAGATCTAGAGTTTCTTAACATAATATGAAAGTGTTCAAATTTCAATTAAAAGCCACTTATATCAAGAACAGGAAGATCTCCGAGTGAAAAAAGATAATAGATGCCAATGCTAAAATGACAGAGAAGTTTGGATTATCTGGCAAATAACTTAAGGCATTCATGACAAAAAAGTGTCAATGAGCAATTATGAAAGTAAAACAAATGAAAGACTGGAAAGCCTTAGGAAAGAAATAGAAAAATCTCAGGAAAAAAAAGATATAAAGAAGAACAAGTGGACATTTTAGAACCAGAAAATACAAGGACCAAAATAAAAAGCTCTATGGATGGGTTCACAGCATAATGAAGGAGGCAGAGGAAAGAATTGATGAACTAGAAAGTAGTACAGTCTGAACAAGAGAGAAAATACAAGAGGAAAAATGAACAAATCCTCAGGGACCTGTGAGACTATAACAAAAAATCTAATATCCATGTCATCAGAATCCCAGAAAGAGAAAAAAAAGAGGATAGGTTTGAAAAATAAAGTGGCCGAAAACCACAAAACCAAATTTGGCAAGACATACAAACCTACAGATTCAAGAAACTGAGTTAAATAAGCCAGACAGAGAAACATAAATACTGTATGCTATTGCTTAAATGTTGAATCTAAAAATGTTGAACTCATAGAACCAGAGAGTAGAAGGGTGGTTGCCAGGGACTTGGTGGGGGGCAGAAATGGAGAGATGTTGGCCAAAGGGTATGAACTGTCAGTTGTAAGATGAATGAATTCTGGAAATCTAATGTACAGCATGGTGATTCTAGTTAATAATGCTACATTATATATTTGAAATTTTCTAACAGAGTAGATCTTAAATATTCTCATCACATGTGCACACACGCACACACACACACAAGTGATAACTATGTGAGGTGAAGAATGTGTTAATTAATTTGATTATGGTAATAATTCCATAATGTATGCATATATTAAATTATCACATTGTATACATTAAAAAATAAATATGTAGCTTGAGTGAGCCTCAAACAATATAAACCTAAAGATATCATGCCAAGACATATCATAATTAAACTTGTAAAAACTGAAAACAGTAATAAAATTTTGAGACCAACCAGAGAAAAGTACATTTTATTTATAAGGGAAAACATTCAAGTGACACTGGATTTCTCATCAAAAACTGGAGGCCAGAAAGAAGTAGCATAATATTTTTTGAGTATGAAAAGAAAATAACTGTCAACCCAATTTTTGTACACACTGAAACTATCTTTCAGGAATGAAGGGAAACCAAGACATTTGCAGATGAGGAATTTGTTTCTGGAAGGCCTATTGTAAAAGAATGGCTAAAGGAAGTTCTCTAAACAAAAAGGAAACAAAAGAACTATGAACTTTAGAATATCAGAAAAGAAGGAAGAACATGATACTCAAAAATATGGGTGAATAAAATAGGCTTTTCTTCTCCTCAAGTTTTCTAAATTTTGTTTGACAGTTGAAGCAAAAATTTTGTCACACAGTCTGATGTGGGCCTATCTATGTAGAAAAAATAACTAATAAAATTGTAATATAAATGTGAGAGACTAATGGAATGTAAAGGAATGTGAAGTTTATATTTTTCAGTTGAACTGGCAAGACTGGTGATATATAAATTATATATAATGTATAATGTAATACATGGAGTAACTGCTAAAGACATTATACAATGTGTTATACTCAAAACACTATTGACAAATCAAAATCAAATTGTAAAATATATTCAGATATCCTAGAGGAAGGCAGGAAAAAGAAAACAGAAAAATAAAAAACAGAGAGAAGAAACAGAAAGCAAAAAAATTAAAATGCCAGACTTAAGCCCAAACACAGCAATAATTATGTTAAATGTAAGTTTTCTAAAAACACCAATTATAAGACAAAGAACTGAAGAGTGGATTTTATTTTTATTATTTTTTAAAGATTTTATTTATTTATTTCACGGAAAGAGAGATAGCGAGAGCAGGAACACAAGCATGGGGAGTGGGAGAGGGAGAAGCAGGCTTCCTGCTGAGCAGGGAGCCCAATGTGGGGCTTGATCCCACGACCCTGGGACCATGACCTGAGCCGAAGGCAGACACTTAACGACTGAGCCACCCAGGGACCCCAAAGAGTGGATTTTAAAAAATGGCCCAACTATAAAAGAGAGAAGACACAAACTAACAATATCAGGAATAAAATATGGGATGTCACTACAGATACTGCAGACATCAAAAGGATAGTAAGGAAATACTATGAAAAACTATACAAATAAATTTGGCAATTTGAAAAACTATATGAATAAATTTGTTTATAGAAAATGGCCTAATTCCGGGCGCCTGGGTCTGGGCGCCTTGTATTTTCTCTCTTGTTCAGACTGTACTACCTTCTAGTTCATCAATTCTTCCCCTCCTGCTGTCTTCTTCTTCTTTTTTTTTTAACATATAATGTATTATATGTTTCAGAGATACAGATCTGTGATTCAACAGTCTTGCACAATTCACAGCACTCACATAGCACATACCCTCCCCAATGTCTATCACCCAGCCACCCTATCCCTCCCACCCCCACCACTCCAGCAACCCTCAGTTTGTTTCCTGCAATTAAGAATTCCTCATATCAGTGAGATCATATGATACATGTCTTTCTCTGATTGACTTATTTTGCTCAACATAACACTCTCCAGTTCTATCGACGTCATTGCAAATGGCAAGATCTCATTCCTTTTGATGGCTGCATAATGTTCCATTGTATATATGCCACCTCTTCTTTATCCATTCATCTGTCGATGGACATCTTGGCTCTTTCCACAGTTTGACTATTGTGGACATTGCTGCTACAAACATTGGGATGCACGTACCCCTTCGGATCCCTACTTTTGTATCTTTGGGGTAAATACCCAGTAGTGCAATTGCTGGGTCATATGGTAGCTCTATTTTCAACATTTTGAAGAACCTCCATACAGTTTTCCAGAGTAGATCCACCAGCTTGCATTCCCACCAACAGTGTAGGAGGGTTCCCCTTTCTCCACATCCCCGCCAACATCTGTCGTTTCCTGACTTGTTCATTTTAGCCATTCTGACTGGTGTGAGGTGATATCTCATTGAGGTTTTGATTTGGATTTCCCTGATGCTGAGCGATCTTGAGCACTTTTTCATGTGTCTGTTGGCCATTTGGATGTCTTCTTTGGAAAAATGTCTGTTCATGTCTTCTGCCCATTTCTTGATTGGATCATTTGTTCTTTGCATGTTGACTCTGATAAGTTCTTAATAGATTTTGGATACTAGCCCTTTATCTGATATGTCATTTGCAAATATCTTCTCCCATTCTGTCAGTTGTCTTTTGGTTTTGTTGTGTTTCTTTTGCTGTGCAAAAACTTTTTGTCTTGATGAAGTCCCAATAGGTCATTTTTGCCCTTGCTTCCCTTGCCTTTGGCAATGTTTCTAGGAAGAACCTGCTGTGGCTGAGGTCGAAGAGGTTGCTGCCTGTGTTCTCCTTTAGGAATTTGATGGACTTCTGTCTCACATTTAGGTCTTTCAACCATTTTGAGTCTGTTTTTGTGTGTGGTGTAAGGAAATGGTCCAGTTTCATTCCTCTGCATGTGGCTGTCCAATTTTCCCAACACCATTTGTTGAAGAGACTGTCTTTTTTCCATTGGACATTCTTTCCTGCTTTGTCAAAGATTAGTTGACCATAGAGTTGAGGGTCCATTGATCCTGAGCTGACAGCCCGCTCCTCGGCACCGTCTCTGCAGCCAGCTTCCCCACTCCAATACCTGGGAGCTCTGCCACATTCAGGCACCCCCAGTCTTTCTGTGACCCTGAGGGTCCTGAGACCACACTGTCCCAGAGAGGGTTCCACCCCCCGCTTAGCCACTGGAGCAACGTCCCTCAGAGGAGCAGACTTCTAAAAGTTCTGGTTTTGTGCTCCACTGCTCTATCACTTGCCAGAAGTGGCCAATGGAGGCCCCCTCCCCCGCTGTCTATCCTCCCAAATATTGCCTCGGATTCACTTCTCCACACGTCCTACCTTCCAGAAAGTGGTCGCTTTTCTGTTCGGAGAGTTGTTGCTATTCTTTTCTTCGATCTCCTGTTGAGTTCGTAGGAGTTCAGAATGTTTTGACTCCTATCCAGCTGAATTCCTGACACCAGACGAAATCCAGGTCTCCACTCCTCCGCCATCTTGCTCCGCCCCCCCCCGGAGAAAAGATAATCTTTTCAACGAGTGGTACTAGAGCAATTGGGCATCCAAGGGGGGAAAAATGATCTTCAATCTAATTTTCACACCTTTTATAAAAATTAACTCAAAATGGTTTATGGACTTAAATGTAAAATATAAAAATATAAGTCTTTGAAAAAGAAGAAAATTTTGGAAATCTAGGGCTAGGCAAGGAGTGCTTACACTTGACACCAAAGCACAAACCACAACAAGAAAAATTATTAAAGTAGACAAGCTAAGGAGTGGCAGAAAATATTTTCAAACTACATCTCTAACAAAGAATTCATATCTAGAATATATATTTTCAAAACTCAATAATAAAAAAATCTAGAGTATCCATTTAGAAAATAGGCAAGGCATGAAATGACATTTTGTCAAAGAGGATATACAATGACAACTAAGCACATGAAAATGTGTGAAATATCATCAGCCATTAAGAAAATGCAAATTATAAGCACAATGAGGTATCACAATATGCCTGTCAGAATGGTTAACTGAGAATTTTCTTTGCACCCAACTTCTGGTTTTACTCTCTTCTGAGCTTTCCTTTAATGGTACATGGAGTTCTTTGATGTCCTGTCTTTGAATTTCTGTATTCCTCTAGATATTCTTACCCAATGGAGAGCACTGACAATCTTCTAGTTACAACTAGATGGAGAAAGGCAGTAGGTCCCACAATTGGATGTTGAATGGGATTTGTTTAATAAACAATTGCTCCACACTGCGGGGGTTGGGCCATCTCAGCCTGCACATGTGATACCTAATGAGATGTTGTCTTCCCAAATAACCAATACCCAGCCCTTTTTAAGGTTAGAAAAGCCAATGAAAGCAAGAAATACTGAGGAAGACACAAAGTGAACTAGTTTTACAAATGTAAGGGAAATGGCAAATGTTAAGAAAAATATTTCCCCTTAGATCCAAGATGTCCATAAACAGATGAATGGATAAAGAAGAGGTGGCATATATATACAATGGAATATTATGCAGCCATCAAAAGGAATGAAATCTTGCCATTTGCAACGACGTGGATAGAACTGGAGAGTGTTATGCTGAGTGAAATAAGTCAATCAGAGAAAGACATGTATCATATGACCTCAATGATATGAAGAATTCTTTTTTTTTAATTTTTTATTGTTATGTTAATCACCATACATCATTAGTTTTTTGATGTAGTGTTCCATGATTCACTGTTTGTGTATAACACCCAGTGCTCCATGCAGAACATGCCCTCTTTAATACCCATCACCAGGTTGGGCGCCTGGGTGGCTCAGTTGGTTAAGCGACTGCCTTCGGCTCAGGTCGTGATCCTGGAGTCCTGGGATCGAGTCCCACATCAGGCTCCCTGCTCGGCAGAGAGCCTGCTTCTCCCTCTGACCCTCCCCCCTCTCATGTGCTCTCTCTCTCTCTCTCTCATTCTCTCTGTCTCAAATAAATAAATAAAATCTTTAAAAAAAAAATACCCATCACCAGGTTAACCCATCCTCCCACCCCCCTCCCATCTAGAACCCTCAGTTTGTTTTTCAGAGTCCATCATCTCTCATGGTTCGTCTCCCCCTCCAATTTCACTCCCTTCATTCTTCCCCTCCTGCTATCTTCTTCTTCTTCTTCTTCTTCTTTTTTAACATATAATGTATTATATGTTTCAGAGGTACAGATCTGTGATTCAACAGTCTTACACAATTCACAGCACTCACATAGCACATACCCTCCCCAGTGTCTATCACCCAGCCACCCTATCCCTCCCACCCCCACCACTCCAGCAACCCTCAGTTTGTTTCCTGAGATTAAGAATTCCTCATATCAGTGAGATCATATGATACATGTCTTTCTCTGATTGACTTATTTCGCTCAGCATAACACCCTCCAGTTCCATCCATGTCGTTGCAAATGGCAAGATCTCATTCCTTTTGATGGCTGCATAATATTGATATGAGGAATTCTTAATCTCAGGAAACAAACTGAAGGTTGCTGGAGTAGTGGGGGTTGGGAGGGATGGGGCGGCTGGGTGATAGACGTTGGGGAGGGTATGTGCTCCGGTGAGCGCTGTGACTTGTGTAAGACTGTTGAATCACAGATCTGTACCTCTGAAACAAATAATACATTATATGTTAAAAGAAGAAGAAGAAGAAGAAGAAGAAGATAGCAGGAGGGGAACAATGAAGGGGGGGAAATCGGATGGGGAGATGAACCATGAGAGACAATGGACTCTGAAAAACACAGGGTTCTAGAGGGGAGGGGGGTGGGAGGATGGGTTAGCCTGGTGATGGGTATTAAAGAGGGTATGTTCTGCATGGAGCACTGGCTGTTATACGCAAATAATGAATCATGGAACACTACATCAAAAACTAATGATATAATGTATGGTGATTAACATAACATAATAATAAAAATAAAGAAAGAAAAGTGATTTTATTGGCCAGGAGGAGAGTTAATCTCATGAAAATGATTTGTTTCGGGGTGCCTGGGTAGCTCAGTCATTAAATGTGTGCCTACGGCTCAGGTCATGATTCCAGGGTCCTGGGATCAAGCCCCGCATGGGCTCCCCACTCCGCAGGAAGCCTGCTTCTCCCTCTCTCACTCCGCCTGCTTGTGTTCCCTCTCTCGCTGTGTCTATCTCTGTCAAATAAATAAATAAAATCTTAAAAAAAAATGATTTGTTTCTCTAGGGACCCACCAGTCTGGGTTCCAAAAAGAAGGTATGAATCTTGGGTGAGCCTTGGATCTCTGGGAGCTCCTGAAGATGGCATGAAAACATTTAGCAGCATTTGCGTCCTTGGGATGGTGAAAACAATTTAAGCTCTTGGTTTAGCTAATGTTCCCTTAGGCAAGGAAATAAATTGGCAGCCAGCAAACACTGGGGAAATTAAAATGTGGGCATGGTTCTTCTCCTTTCTTTATCCAGAATGAATTACGTGTTTTGTTTGTTTGTTTGCTACTGCTGCCATCACTACAACCATCCTTTACCCCTGCTGGAGATCAGGAAGCTTAAACATTGCCATTGGTGCAATTTGGTTTTCCAGAGAGATCTCAAACCAGGAGAACAGGAAAAGTAGGTATCAGAGACCTAGACTTTGATTCTGTAATATAAGTGGAATTCATTTGGAAAATTAAATATTCTGATTTCTGGTATCATATTTCTCTTCTCCACCACCCATTTAATTTTTACTTCTGGAGTATTAATGTCTGCCTTATTTTGGCAGCTTTCTTCATCCCCATCTCTAACTCTGTTCAGTTATAACTGCTAATGGTGTATGTGAAGGAGAAATAAAGAAATTGGTGGTGGTAGGGAGGTGGTTATCGAGGTACAAAGGTGCATCTGGTCCTTCTACTCAGCACAGCTGTGTGAAACACTTATCTGAAATAGCTGAGATTAGTTGGCTTAGTTTACATCAACAATCTGAATATATTGTGATCTTATTTTGGCCATAATTGTTTCAGATGAATCTGGCCTCATTTTTCCTTTGTTTCTAGTTTTGACCTACTCTCAACTTTATGTAGTACTTTAATTAACTTGATCTACACAACAACTGGGTAGACATCTCCATTTTTCATGATGGGAAATTGAGATGCATTTAACTGGTGCCATATACTCAATGCCCTATGCTTGTTTTATTTCCCTGTGTTGTTGTCTGCTGCCTGTTGTCAATATGACTATTGTTTTACATGGCTTTCTTTACATTGACGGCTGAGCCTGAATACTCATAACCTTAGGATGTAGATATTTTTAGACCTGATGTGCTTTTGCAGAGGCTAAAGTGAACCAAAGAGGTATCTTTAAACTTACTTATTCCAAAACAATTTTTCTTCTGGTGTGGAGCCCACAGTTTTATTTTCTTGCCTATCTTTTTCATTAGTAGGAATTGTGAGCCTGTAAGAAAAAAGAACCATGAATAATAAATCTGATAAAATTGAAGTGACAAAGGGTTGACCTTATGCTGAAACTCTGTGACGCATAGTCTTGTAGGCTTTAGAAATGTCACAACTTACTAAAGCTCTTGAAAAAGAATCCTTCATATGACCATGAACTCTATGCCAGGTGTGTGTCTGGAGCCAGATAAAAGTTCCATTTGGGTTGTTTAGAAGCTTACCAGGGGAAGGGGTAAGTACTTTAGCATAGGTTTGCATTCTGGTTCCATCACTTATTCATTGTGACTTAGATGAAATTGTTGAATCTTAGTTCCTGAGTTTTCTCATTTTCCAAGTGAGGCATGTAATAATACCTATTAGGGGTTTAAGAGAAGACAATACGCCTCAATTATTTAGAAAAATAACCAGGTACTCAAAAAGCATTAGCTATATTATTACCAATCTTTGCTTTTTTCTGACTGCTTGAAAAATATTTATGTTTTGCACTTATTTTCTAAGCTTTTGGTAGTACCTATTGAATTTAGGAAGGCTAGTTTTCATGCTTTTGTAGAAATAATTAAATATTATTAAGACAAATCAGTGTATGCGCCAAGCAGTTGAAACCCAAAATTATGATCACAGAATGTATACATATATTAAATCACCACTGAAATACATGGACTTCTTGAGTGTTAATGGAGGCATATATTAAAGGTATATTAAAATCAGGCCATCTGTTTTAATAAAGGTGTTAAAATAGAATGCATACTTATTCAGAAGGCTGTTTTCTGTTTTTGTCTGGCTCTTGTGAAATCTGCAACAAGTGACTGAAAAAGCTAGCAGTCTGTGGTCTGTGTTTCCTTCCCTCCCTCCCTCCTTCCTCCCTCCTTCCTTCTCTCCCTCCTTCCTCCCTTCTTTCCTTCCTGCCTCCCTCCTTCCTCCTTCCTTCCTTCCTTCCTTCCTTCCTTCCTTCCTTCCTTCCTTCCTTCCTTTCTTCCTTCCTTCCTTCCAATGGATAGTATGGAATAGAATGCAGGGTGTTTATTCCATTTTGAGACTTTTCAGACAGTTAATTGTTTTAAAATTGCCATTTGAAAAATCAGTTAGTCCATTAATAATATCTTACTGAATATTTACCAGGTTAGGCACTGAAGGGGATAAAATGAAGATGTAAGATATTCCTTTTCTTGAGAACTTGATGAAGCTAGCAATAGAGAATATTCTCATAACCTTTATTTTATTATAATATAATTATGACATTATGTTATTAAAATGATATTACTACCACAATTCAATAAGGTTCAGATAATCAGGAACCATAGACATTTAATAACTCTTAATAAAAATAAGGAGTGTAATAGAAGTGGAAGCACAGGATATTGTAAGAAGGCATAATGGGGGATCTACTGTAGTCTTTGGAAGACAGGCTGACATAGTCATGGAAGATTCCAGGAGGAATTGATTTCAAGATAATTTGTAATTAAGCAAATGGGGTCAGGCTGGATTGGGGAAACATTCCAGACAGAAGAAAGTGCATGTTTAACAATCAGGATATGAGAATGCATTTGACATGTTTAGAGAGCCGAAGGAAGCCAAGTGTAGCTAGAGTAGAAATGACAAAGGGGAGAGTAGCAAAATTTTAAGCTGGTGAAGTAGTCATGGATCAGATTATGAAGAGCATTGTAAATTGTACCAAGTATTTTAGAGTTTTCCTTAATGGTAATAGGAAATTATTGAGAGGTTTTGAGCAGAGCACATGATTTTTAAAATACTACCTTGGCTGTAAAATATAAAATATGCTGGTATAATATTTGAGGGCCAGCTGAGCAGAAATCTGTTTATTTAGGGTGGAATCTGACCACTGGATTGGCAACATGGAGGGAACTAACACTAAAAATTATTAATATTTTTAATTGGATAATAGAGAACAAATAATTCTAAGTAGAGGAAATAGCATGTGCAAAGGTATAAGGAAAAATGGCATCAGTCCAGTGCTGCTGCTAAGGAATAGGGTACAATGTGAGAGAAGGATTTATAACAGATGCCTCTGTTTCTAGGTTTATCAGGTGACAATTCCAAATCATCTGAATGATCAGGCAAAGGCTCTTAATGTATTTCTTGCATTTGTCAGCATTAGAGTAGCAGTATGGTAGCCTTGACCTTGAAGGTGGGAGCTGTGAGTAACTTTGCTATAGGAAGCTAAGGGAAACAGGTTGGCAGAATGGAGCAGGATAATAAAACTCTGAGACAGCACAGGAGATCTGGGGATTGGGAGAGTTTTAAAATTAGACCTAAGATGCCATAGTCACAAAGAAAAGATTGATCAACTGGACTACATTAAGATTAGGAGTTAATATCCATCAAAAGATGTCATTAGTAAGTACAAAGGAAAGCCACACAATGGGAAAAAAATATTTATAATGTGTAAATTGACAAAGGGTCCCATTCAGAATACATACAGAATACTCATAAATCAATAAGGAAAAGAACTAACCCAATACAAAATGAGTAACAGACTGTCTTCTTTTGCTAAATGAAGTTCATTCATCTCATCTTTCTATAACATTGTTATATGAATTCTCCATAATTTGTCCATTCTAATTCTGATGAATATTTGGGTAATTTCCAGTATTTGGCTAATAATATCCCTATTAACATTCTTGTATATGTCCTTTTTTTGCATAGGTAAATGTATTTTTATAGGATATATATCTAGTAGTAGAACTTCAAAAAAACCCACCGTAAGTATGAAAAGTTACAAATTTTGCTTGTAATGAGGGAAATAAAAATTAAATCATAATGAGTTCTCAATACTAAAGTTAAAGACCCACAATACCATTCATGAGAGATATGATGCAAAGATAACTGTTGTATTTTGTTGGTGGGAGTTTAAATGGGTGGGATGCATTTGGAAAAGAGTTTAGCCTTATCTACTAAAGTTGACATTATACATGCCTTTTGCTCTTGGGTAGAAGAATGATTAGAATGGGCACAAATGGAATACTAGAAATGTTCTTTCTTGACAATAATTGGTGTTACAAAGATTTTCACTCCATCTCAATTCATTGATATATCTTTTTGTTATGTGTAATTTTCTAAATGCGTGTTAAATAATTTTAAAATAGAACAATACTTGTCTTGCAAGAGCATTCTCTAATGTGTGCCATTTTTTGAGTTGCCAAATTACATTTAACTTCTAATTTATAGACAGATGAGCTGGCTAGCTGGATTGGGAGTTCCACAGCTGAGCTGTTTATATACCAAGATTTCCACTTGGAAGAATTAATGAAGGAATACAAAATACTAACAATATTTTGAAAAACCTAATAGAAATGTATATCAACCCTTTTGATGCTATATAAGCTAACCACAAAACATTTAATTTATTTATTCTTGCATATATTGCACTTGTAATTTAGTTCAGATATCTTTAATACAAATCTGAATATTATTATGAATCCATTGCTTGGTGGGCAGAATTCTTTCAGAAGTGACATTCATAGATGAAAATATTGAAAGGAGTTCTTGGTGATGAAAGATGATAAATTTTGAGACTGGATGATATCCATAGTTTCTCTAATGCTAAAAATTCCACAATTACTTTTTATGATAGAGATGGAGGGAAGTGAGGCAGAGACATGTATAGTAACAGTATAGAGTAATAATAAAAAAAGGCTTTGTTTTCAACAGACTAATCACAAAATGAAGCCAAAGAAAAATCATCTAATTTATAAGCAATTTTTTCATGGACATAATTCTTGTGAAACTGAATACATGTTAATTCATTTAGCAAATTATTTCTTAAACTGTAAAATCAACTTATTTTCTGAAACTAGGAAGTATCCTAAAAATTTTAACGGAAGTTGCACACATTTCAGTAAAGCCATCACTTGACTTTCACAATGAGAAACAAAAAATCACTCTCAGTAAAAGACTACTCAGAAACAAAGAAAGTAACGGAAAGTGAAGAGTTAGACAAAACACTTCCATATTACATGCATCTCTATTGTTTTACTCACCTCTTCATTCACTTTCCCCTGAGGCATCTTAACTAGTGGCACTGCCTCTCTATATTAATATTCATACTCAGTGAGTGTCTTCCTAGTCTTGCCATTGTGTGAATGACAGTCAAATCTGAAAAAAAAAAAAAAAAAGAGAGAGAGTAACAGTGAGAGCAAGAGCAAAAGAGGACAAAATTGGAAGAGGGTAACTGGGATTTAATTTTACAGTAAATAGCATATTTTAAACAGTGTATCTATGAAACAACCAAAAATGTCACCAACTGGATGTCAGATATAAACTGATGAGCTCCTCCTCCTCGCTTTTAGAACAACTGTCAAACCTTAAGTTTTACCCCTGAATGAATAACATGCCTTCATTCATCTGTGCATGTGTGTGTTGTAATTTATAAGCTGGTCAAACTCCCAGAAGTTGGGGACTGTGTCTCTGTCATGCAGTATTTAATCTCCCACATTTCTGGTAATAGTGATTTGTCCACTGTAGACTCTCAACAATTGTACATCTAGAAGAATCTAGACAAATACAAATACTGAATTCCAGTTGTTTGTTTCAAGAAAGAATGATTAATTGTTTAAGCATGATTGTGATTATACATTTATTATAAAGGGCCTTGAGCTTCAGTTATATGTTCCAGACCAAAAAAAAAAAAAAAAAAAAAGCAAGCAAGCTAAGCTACATGGTTGGGTTTACGCCAAATGAAATACAAATAACTTAGAGAAATCCAAACATTTTAATTTGCTGTTAACCGCCAGCAGATTTAATCAATGCATGCACTCATAATGAAAATAAGGGTACCTATGTAATTAATGGAAAGAGAGTTGTTAGTGGTTCTTATTTGCCTGGAATATTAAACTTTAAAGTTGACTCTGAATTTAAATGCACACATAATATATTGTGTTAATATATCTATCTTCATGATATTTATTTTAATCTTAATTAGGTTGAAATCTAAGTTCTTATGATCTAAAATGAACTTCAAAACCCTCTAAAATATTGTAAAAGACGTTTATCAGGGAGGCATTTCAGAGCACCTGCTGTATGTGACATACTGCACTATGTGCTGGGGCTGGAACATAAATCTAGAAGAAGTGCTTCCTTCCTTGAAGAGCCTTACAGTGTAGTTTGGAATATGGACATAACAACAATGTGAAAATTTCCATATAATCTTGACAAATATAATGAGTGAGAAATCCTCATTAAACCTCCAGCTTCTTTTGTATGTGTTTTTAATATTTTTATGCAATTTTCAAAATGTTGAAAGACTGAATGTCTGTATATTGATTTTAGCCCACAAGCCTGTTTGTTGATGCTCAAAAGATGGTGAATTATACTGAAACTCAATCTCCTATTAAGATGAATTTGCAATGTGAGACAAGTTGGTTTGAAGGCAGAGAGATAAATAACACGTTTCAGGAATCTTCTAGTGAGCTGTAAAGAGAAAAGGAATGAAAGCTTAGAGAAGATGGCCAGTGAACAAATGGTCTGTTTTATTCCCAGATAAAAAATGCTGTAATTACATAGTTATGCTTCATGTAGCTCCACATATAGATGTATACATACATTTCCTACTCTCTGAATGGGATACTTATAATCTAATCATAAAAATAATGTATTATTTCATCATTTCCTTGATCCACAAAGACATGGCAGATATTTCAGTGAATTAGATAAGACAATGTACCTCATTTACAAAAATCACACTCACCGTAGATTTTTTTCCCCACATTCGATGTTGGGTAGCCTCATCAGGAGAGTACCAAGAGACAATCTCCTTCATCCTAAGCAGCAGAAGCAATTAATGGGGCTCTGAGATCTCGGGATGGGGGAAGTTTGGTTCAGTAGCTCAGGGGAAATAATTTGGCCCGTAGGCCTCATTCCAGCAAAGACCTTACTTCACAGGGTGCTTTGTAATAAATTGAAAGGAGCTACAACTTCTTCACTTTCCATACCCTGTCATGCTTTCTTACAGAATTACTTCACTGTTAAATGAACTATTTATAAGCATTGGTGCCTTGTCTGTAAAATTTGAGGGTAAAGGAGATCTTATATTATTGCCACCTGTGCCTCTTGCCTTCTGAAGCCAAATGAGGGTCCGCATCCTTTGGCTAGGAGTTTTGCTTGTGCTGCCTTCATTAACCAGCCACTTACATATAATTCAAAGCTCCAGGTGTTGACCAGTCAAAATGCCCTACTATGTGCTACTTACTTTGGTAATAATCTGCTCTCTTTATCTTATTGTGGCACAAATTGCGTTCACATATGTTTTCCTGCTAATAATGTGATAAGCTGCAGTCCAAAAGAATTGCCAATACAGAGGTTTATGAAATGGAATGGAATGAGTGTAACAGCAACATCAATGATCTGAGGAGCAGTAGACAGTGGTTTTGTCCTCGAATAAGCTTTCTGAGGAGAAGTAGCATGGTTAATAAATATAGCTTAGATTTACAACATACTAGCCATTGTGCCAAGCATGTTTAGTCCAATATTCCAATTAATCCTTACAGTAGACCAATGAAGTAGATGCTGCCATTATCTTTACTTTATAAATGAAAAATCTGAATCTTGGTGAAGTCAATATCTTGCCCCAAATCATTCTTTGCAAGTAGCAAACTTGCTAGGACTTTAGCATTGGTCCCTGACTCAAAATCCCTGCCTGTAACTGCTAGACTTGCTACTTCTATTTCTTTTATTTCTTTATTTTTTTAATTTAAATTCAATTAACCAACATATTATTATTAGTCTCAGATATAGTGTTCAACAATTTATCAGTTGCATATAACACCCGGTGCTCATCACATCACATGCCCTCCTTAATGCCCATCACCCTGTTACCCCATCCCCCCACCCACTTCCCCTCCAGCAACCCTCAGTTTATTTCCTATAATTAAGAGTCTCTCATGGTTTTTCTCCCTCTCTGATGACTTCCCATTCCATTTTCCCTCCCTTCCCCTATGATCCTCTGTACTTCTTTTCTTTGGATTTTCTCACTGTACATGAACCAATTCAAAGCTGGCATTCAATTACAGTCAATTACATAGCACTTATTGAAGACTGATTTCAAACAATTGCAACAGAAAGCCTATGGAAAAATGATAAAGGGTCTGGAATAATTTAATTCACTGAAAAGAATGTGTGCTCTTAAAATGTGCTTATACTTGTTTAGTTCTTTTTATATACCCACAATTTCTCATTTACGTCAAAAAATATAACATTAAGACATTTTCATAACTTCTTTCTAAGATGGTTTTGTGTTAATAGTCTTCAAATAGATATGTTTAGTGGCTAGCTATCCTCTATTTCCATTGCTGACAGAACAAAAGGAAATAGATTTAAAACTATACCATGAAACATTTAGATTATATAAAAGAAAAGATTTTCTGAAAGTGAGAATGGTAAAAAAGTAAGTTGGTAGACTGAGGGTGATGTTACAGTGGGTCTTTCACAACATGAGTGACGTTTTTTAAAAGATTTTATTTATTTATTTGACAGAGAGCACAAGTGGCAGGGGCAGGTAGAGGGAGAAGGAGAAGCAGGCTCCCTGCTGAGCGGGGAGCCCAAAGCAGGGTTGGTCCCAGGACCCTGGGATCATGACTTGAGCCCAAGGCAGATGCTTAACTGACTGAGCTACCCAGGTGCCCATGAGTGACTCTTATAAATTCCATGTAGTCAAGCAAGGTGTGGGCATGGGCAACATGATGTTAAACATTTCTCTTGGCCCCATGATTCTTAGCGCCTATGACTGTTTACATACATCAGATGGAACTTTGAAGAAAATAACTTGATAACTCACTAATATTTGTTGCATGTCTACTTTGTTATCAAGCATGTGTTCAACAAAAGGTAAACCATTGTGAGCAAGTAGACACAATTCCTGCCCTTATAGAGCTTACAGTGTAGTGAGACATTTGATGGAAAAAATAATTTTCATAAAATTTGAGATAATTGAAAGAAAAATATTTTAAAAATATTAAATTACATGATAATTGATTAAGTCTTCATTATATTTTTTCAGTTATAGCAGAGTATATTAAGCTTTTCACAACTAACCATTTCTATCTCTTCCACTAAAGAGGCTTCTGTGTCAGTTCAAAAGAAGCTTCAACCACACATATTGTGGTACCAGAAGTCATATAATTAGTGTTTGGATATCTCTCCAGTTCTGACTTTATAAATGTAAAATGCTATTATATTGGCAAGAGTACAAAGGGGATAGCCCATGTCAAAGTAAACCTGCCCCCATACATATTTTTTGCAAGGCAGACTTATTACATAAGAGCATATTATTTCAAAAGCCTGCCCTCAGTATAATGCAATCAATATTGTTTAATTAAAGGATGATACTATTGATTCTAATTAACCAAAATTGCTTACCTCATTAGTTTGCAGTTCATATGTGTTCCCAGAGACAGGATGACTTAGTGATTATAATCCTACCCTCAGTGTATAGGATAGAGATGCTTACTTAAAATATGCCAACTCTGCCACTCTTATTTTGAATTGCCTTTGTGCTTGTGATGAATGAACAATTTTGCGTGTATATTCATAATTTTAAAATGATGAATTATGTAAACATTCATCCTAAATGTGCAAACATGGGATTTTGGAAAATTGAATTATTAAATGCTAGAATCATTCAGTTACTAAGAAATTGGTAATACCATCAATGCTAGATTCTAATATATTTTTGAATGGATATCTTTCATTCTAAATGATCTGTCAAAAGCCCTGTTTATATTTCTGTGGACTGCCATTTGTTAAGCACAGGATCTTACAAGTGTATTTAATCAATTGTCTATTGCAGGGACTATGTATTGGGATATATTTAGGTAGTAAAACATAAGGGTTTTGTTTGCTTTTAATCAGTCAGATAAAGCCTGATAGTGATAGGTAAGTGCTGGTAAGAAAAGTCAATACAGTATTTCTGTTGATCATTTGAAGGTCATGTATAAAAGGCCTTCCTGAGATGGTGGAAATGTGGAAATGCGGGAGAAAGGAAGTATTAGCATGCACTGAACATCTACTTTCTACCAGGAATGGTACCTAGCACTTTGTGATCATGATCTCATTTAATCCTCACAAGATCCAGGATTAGGAGGTGTAATTAGCCCCATTTTGTATATATGAAAGAAAAGCTTCAAGTTTAGAGCTTAAATAACATGCCCAAAACTCTATGGATATTAAATTATGATTTGAAACTATATCTCATTGACTCTGGATGACCTCTTTTATTTTTTTTTTTAAGACATTGACATTCAAAACAAGCTTAAAAGCAAAGGGTATAGGCTTTCTGCATCTAGCCAAGGAGAAAAGCAACTGGCATTAGAAATATCCTTGTATACGGAAATACGTGTAAGCCATTTTAACTAAAATGAGGAATAGACAGGAATGCCTAGTATTATCATTAATTGCTAACATCATTTAGAGACACTGTAGTATGTTAGATACCTTTTAAAATGATTTATGTATTTTAACTCATTTATTCCTCATAGGGACCTTAGAAAGTAGATACTATAATTATCACCATTTTAAGGAAGAAAAAACTGAAAGTAGAGTGATCTATTTTTACTGATATATTTTATACCTAGAAAATCCAAGAAATTCTAGTATAAAGTTATTTGAATTAATAAAGACATTTCCAATGTGGCTGGGCACACAAAGAATATATAAAAATTGAAGCTGTTTTTCGATTAAGTAAAACCAAGAAAAGAAAGGACATACTCACAATAGTAACAAAGACTATACAAATTCAAGAAATAAATGAAACAAGAAAGACACAGGAAAGAAGTTAAATAATTTTATTGAAAAACAATAAAACAATACCTTATGTTTCTGAATGGGACTATTTAGAAGCTGATTATCTCAAAAATTAATATATGAATTTAGTTATCTGTCAATTAGTAAATAGCAGATTTTCTGGGGGAGATGCATTATCTTTGAAATGGATAAAGTTATTTTAAAATTTATGTGAAAAACATAAATGTTCTAGAACAACAAGGAAAATTACAAAAAGAAAGGAGAATATGAGGAGATTTGCTTTGCTTGGTACAGGAAAATTTATAAATGTTCCATAGTCAAATGAATAATATATTGTCATGAGAATCAGCAAAGCAACAACAGCAGCAATATAAAAAAATATATATATATAATATATATAATGCAACACAATAGACTCCAGAAATGTATCTGATATATTTATTTAGTAGTTGATTGAGATAACTCAATAGGAAAATGATGGATCATTTAAAAATTGATTATCAATTGTAAAAATAATATTACATCACTGTTGCATTCCATGCACAAACCTAAATTATAAGCAGATGATATATTTTTTTCTAACATAGTCATTGTGTATATAGTATATGTATTTAGGGTATATATAGTATGTGTATACCATATACATAATGACTAAGAAGAAAATCTAAGAGACTACATGTACCACCTATTGATGGCAGTCTTTTTTCTTCACCAAATAACACATTCCAAAATCTGTAATAAAAATTCTCATATTTGATAGTATAAAACTGAAAGTTTGGATGGCCAAAGATACTATAAACAAAATCTGTAGGCAATTGAAAGAGTTTAGAAAATATATTAGTAATATAGACGGCACATAAAGCTCTAATGAATTACTAAGATGAGCAATAACAAGAAAATAGACTAAAGTTTTTTGTTTTGTTTTAATTCCAGTGTACATAAAATACACTGTTATATTCATTTCAGATGTAAAATATAGTGATTCAACAATTCCATATATTCCTTACTGCTCAAGATACGTGTACTCTTAATCCCATTCACCTATTTCAGCCATCCTCCCACCTACCACCCCTCTGGTAACCATCTGTTTGTTCTCTATAGTTAAGAGTTGGTTTTTTGGTTTCTCTCTCTCTTTCCTTTGTTCTTTTCTTTTGTTTCTAAAATTCCACATATGGGGTGCCTGGGTGGCTCAGTCATTAAGTGTCTGCCTTTGGAAATATTGAAAAAGGAAAACAAAGCTGGGGGCATCACGTTGCCCAATTTCAAGCTATATTACAAAGCTGTGATCACCAAGACAGCATGGTACTGGCACAAAAACAGACATATAGACCAATGGAACAAAATAGAGAACCCAGATATGGACCCTCAACTCTATGGTCAAATAATCTTCAACAAAGCAGGAAAAGATATGCAATGGAAAAAAGACAGTCTCTTCAATAAATGGTGCTGGGAAAATTGGACAGCCACATGAAGAAGAATGAAACTCAACCATTCTCTAACACCATACACAAAGATAAACTCAAAATGTATGAAAGACCTCATTGTGAGACAGGAATCCATCAAAATCCTAGAGGAGAACATAGGCAGTAACCTCTTTGACATTGGCCACAGCAACTTCTTTCAAGATACATCTCCAAAAGCTAGTGAAACAAAAGCAAAAATGAACTTTTGGGACTTCATCAAGATAAAAAGCTTCTGCACAGCAAAGGAAACAGTCAACAAAACAAAGAGGCAACCCACAGAATGGGAGAAGATATTTGCAAATGACACTACAGATAAAGGGCTGGTATCCAAGATCTATAAAGAACTTCTCAAACTCAACACCCAAAAAACAAATAATCAAGTCAAAAAGTGGGCAGAAGAGATGAACAGACACTTCTCTGAAGAAGACATACAAATGGCTAACAGACACATGAAAAAATGTTCATCATCATTAGCCATCAGGGAAATTCAAGTCAAAACCACATTGAGATACCACCTTACACCAGTTAGAATGGCAAAAATGGACAGGGACAGAAACAACAAATGTTGGAGAGATTGTGGAGAAAGGGGAACCCTCTTACACTGTTGGTGGGAATGCAAGTTGGTACAGCCACTTTGGAAAACAGTGTTGAGGTTCCTCAAAAAATTAAAAATAGAGCTACCCTATGACCCAGCAATTGCACTGCTGGGTATTTACCCCAAAGACACAGATGTAGTGAAAAGAAAGGCCATATGCACCCCAATGTTCATAGCAGCAGTGTCTGCAATAGCCAAACTGTGGAAAGAGCCGAGATGCCCTTCAACAGATGAATGGATAAAGAAGATGTGGTCCATATATACAATGGAATATTACTCAGCCATGAGTAATATGGATGAAAGGATGAATACCCAACTTTTACATCAACATGGATGGGACTGGAGGAGATTATGCTAAGTGAAATAAGTCAAGGAGAGAAAGTCAATTATCATATGTTTTCATTTATTTGTGGAACATAAGGAGTAGCATGGAGGACATTAGGAGAAGGAAGGGGAAAATGGGGGGGGGAGGAATTCAGAGGGAGAGATGAACTATGAGAGACTATGGACTCTGAGAAATAAACAGGGTTTTGGAGGGGATGGGGGAGGGGGAATGGGTTAGCCCTGTGATGGGTGTTACGGAGGGCACGTACTGCATGGAGTACTGGGTGTTATACAAAAACAATGGATGGTGGATCACCACATCAAAAACTAATGATGTATTGTATGATGACTAACATAACATAATAAAATTAAAAAAAAAAAAGTGTCTGCCTTCGGCTCAGGTCATGATCCCAGGGTCCTGAGATCGAGCCCCGCATCACGCTCCCTGCTCTGTGGGAAGCCTGCTTCTCCCTCTCCTGCTCCCCCTGCTTGTGTGCCCTCTCTCACTGTCTCTCTCTCTCTGTCAAATAAACAAATAAAATCTTAAAAAAAATAAAATAAAATTCCACATATGAGTGAAATCATATGGTATTTGTGTTTCTCTGATTCACTTAATTTTTTTTAAGGATTTTATTTATTATTTGAGAGAGAGAGAGAGCACGCAAAAGCAAAAGCGCTGGGGGTAGGAAGGGCAGAGGGAGAGGGAGAAGCAGGCTCTCCACCGAGCAGGGAGCCTGATGCAGGGCTTGATTCCAGGACCCTGGGATCAGGACCTGAGCCAAAGGCAGACCCTTAACTGGCTGAGCGACCCAGGAGCCCCTGTAATTCACTTAAGTTGCTTAGCATTGTACTCTGTAGATACATCCATGTTGTTGCAAATGGTAAGATTTTATTATTTTTTATGGCTTGGCTGAATAATATTCATACACACACACACACACACACCCCACATCTTCTTTATCTGTATCCATTCATCTATCAATGGACACTTAGGTTGCTTTCATAATTTGGCTATTATAAATAATGCTGCAGTAAACATGGGGTGCATGTATCCCTTGAATTAATATTTTTTTTATTGTTTGGTTAAATATTCAGAAGTGGAACTACTGTCTCATAGGGTAGTTTTACTTTTAACTTTTTAAGGATCCTCCATGCTGTTTTCCACAGTGACTGCGCCAGTTTCTATTCCCACCAACAGTGCAGGAGAGTTCCTTTTTCTCCACATCCTCTACAACACTTTTTGATTTTAGCCATTCTGACATGTTTGAGGTGATATCTTATTGTAGTTTTGATTATATTTCCCTGATGATGAATGCTTTTGAGCATCTTTGCATGTGAAAGCTGGCCATCTGGTTGCCTTCTTTGGAGAAATGTCTGTTCATGTTTTTTGCCCATTTTTAAATAGGAATATTTATAGGATTTTGGTGTTGAGTTTTATAACTTCTGTATATATTTTGGATCAAAACCCTTTATGGGATATGCCATTTACACATATCTTCTCCCATTCTGTAGGTTGCTTTTTAGTTTTGTTGATGGTTTCCTTGACTGTGCAGAAGCCTTCTATTTTGATTAGTCCCAACAGTTTATTTTTGCTTTAGTTTCCCTTGCCTCAGGAGACATATCTAGAAAGATGTTACAGAGAATGTCAGAGAAATCACTGCCTGTGCTCTCTTGTAGGATTTTTACAGTTTAAGGTCTCACATTTAGTTCCTTATTCTATTATGAGTTGCGTATGGTGTAAGAAAGTGGTCCAGTTTCATTCTTTTGCATGTAGCTGTCCAGATTTCTCAACACTATTTGTTGAAGAGAATGTTTTTTTTCTCATTGCATAATTGTGCCTCCTTTTTCAAAGATTGATGATATAATTGTGGGTTTATTTCTGGTCTTTCCATTCTGTTCCATTGATCTTCTGTCTATTTTATGCCAATACCATACTGTTTTGATTACTAGAGCTTTGTTATATAACTTGAAGTATGGAATTGTGATACTTCCAGTTTTGTTTTTCTTTTTCAAGTTTGCTGTAGCTATTCTGGGTCTTTTGTAGTTCCATATAAATTTTAGGATTCCTTGTTCTAGTTCTGTGAAAAATGCTGTTGGTATTTTGATAGGAATTACATTAAATGTATAGACTGCTTTGGGAAGTATAGATATTTTAACAATATTTGTTCTTCCAACTCATGAGCATGGCATGTCTTTCCATTTCTTTATGTTGTCTTCAGTTTCTCTCATCAGTGCTTTATAGTTTTCAGAGTATAGGTCTTTCACCTCTTTGGTCAGGTATAGTCATAAGTATCTTACTATTTTCAGTGCACTTATAAGTAGGATTGTTTTCTTAATTTCTCTTTCTGCTGCTTTATTACTAGTGCATAGATATGTAACAGATTTCTGTACATTGATTTTCTATCCTGTGACCTTAATGAATTCATTTATATGTACTAATAGGTTGTTTTTTGTTTTGTTTTTGTTTTGTTTTGTTTTGTTTGGTGGAGTCTTCAGGGTTTTCTATATATGGTATCATGTCTTCTGCAAGTAGTGAAAGTTTTACTTCTTCCTTACCAATTTGGGTTTCTTTTATTTCTTTTTGTTGCCTGATTGCTGTGGCTAGGACTAACAGTACTATGTTGTGTAAACGTGGTGAGAGTGGACATCCTTGTCTTTTCCTGACCTTAGGGGAAAATGTATCAGTTTTTCACCATTGAGTATGATGTTAGCTGTGGGTTTTTCATAGATAGCCTTTATCATGTTGAGGTATATTCCCTCTAAACCTTTTTTGTGAGGGTGTTTATCATGAATGGATCTTGTACTTTGTCAAATGCGTTTTTGCCTCTATTGAAATGATCATATGATTCTTGTCCTTTCTCTTATTGATGTTGTGTATGACATTGATTTATTTGTGAATATTGAACCACCCCTTGCAACCCAGGAATAAATCCCATTTGATCATGGGGAATGATTTATTTTTATTTTTATTATTTTTTAAAGATTTTATTTATTAATTTATTTGAGAGTGACAGAAAGGGAGGAGGGGCAGGGGGGAGGGAGAGGGAAAGAGAATCCAAAGCAGACTCCCTGCTGAACACAGAGCCTTATGCGGGGCTTGATCCCATGACCCTGAGATCCCAACCCCAGCTGAAACCATGAGTCAGACACCCAACCAACTGAGTCACCCAGGTACCCTGTGAATGATTTTTTAAATGTATTATTGAATTCAGTTTGCTATTTTTTTTTGAGAATTTTTGTATCCATGTTCATCAGGGATATTAGCTTGTAGCTCTCTTTTTTAGTAGTGTCCTTGTCTGCTTTTGGTATCTGGGTAATGCTGGCCTCATAGAATAAATTTGGAATTGACTAAGGTTTTAATAGACAATTCAAAGTAGAGTAAAATTAAATGGAGAGTAAAATTAGATGAATACATATAATATATTCACTGCTCACCCACACTAATATTCAGGAACATGCAAATTAATGTAAAAAAGAAGAGGACAAATAAAAATAATATTCTTCTAATATTTAAGGATTTCTTCAAAATATGCAACTTTCTATTTTGGAAGGGGGATTTGAAACTTACAATCCTGAACCCAATCCAGTACCTGTACCAAAACACAATATTATTTTCAGTAAACTTTTTTCTTTTTCTCAATATTGATGAGAATAGTCACTGTCTGATTACAAGAAGAAGACTGAATTTCAATAGTTCATTGTCCGGTTCAGAAGTAGCATAAAGAAAAAAAATCAATTGGACAGTGTTGATACCAAGCCAGAAAATAGTATTTAAGAAGTCAGACTCAGATGTGGCTGTCTATTTAACAGTGTCTATGGAGAGCAGGTATAATAGGCTATAATGGATATTGTGTGGAAAAAGTTGCAATATTGACAGAAATAAAGAGCATAAAAAATGATGGAAATTGATGTTGTATGGAGAAGTGATATGAAAGTATAGGGATTCTTAAATATATTTTCAAGACCAACTTGAGATAATATTGGAACAAAAGCACTGCATTTCAACTTATTGATTACTTATTCAGAGAACTAAAAGGAATAGTGGAGGATTACCAAGTCCCACTGTCATACTGACCATATTGTCTGCAACCCAAATCCTTTGCAGAAGGAGAGGATGACTCTAAAAAAGAAGGAATATAATTATCAAATAAGATGAGGAGAACATGAGAAAAGAAAAGTAACACAGTTATTGCTTTCTTTTTATTGTTTGTGAATATGACCTTTTCTACTTGAGCTACTAGAAAGATGAATAACTAGCCAAACACTTGCTGTGCATGGTATTAGTGCTCTCTTAGTTTGGCTTTACTTTGTATTTCTTTCAAATGTACAAGACATTAGGAAATTTGGCATCACTTATGAATTTGCTAAAAGATATATGAATTTGCTGAAGATATATGAAATATATGAAATTGACTAAGCACAGAATGCGGTTGGTCTGGAAGAGAGTTAATGAAGATGACTTAGGGAAAGTTTGCAGATTTATAAACAACTATTATAAGGAGTGTGGTTACCAGCTGTTCTACATGTCCAGAGAGACTAGAAGAAGTCGTCCCTAACTCCAAGGGTAATTAGACACAGGAATAAGTTGATGAAGGAATGACAGTAGAATTTCCTTTTTGGGAGATATTTCTGGAGTAGAAAGTTTCTATTTTGGAGTTGCTCTGAAACAAGAGGATGATGTATATGACCTCTTTGAGATCTATTTTAGTCTGATGATCCCATACTTAATTGATCTCTATGAAGTATAACTTCAGAGACCCACTGCTTCAGTAAATGTTTTCAGTGATTGAAATGCTGATTGAAATAAAGACGTTATTATAAAAATAATGGTGAAGAAATGTTTAGAAAAGCAGTTGGGGCAGGTTAAAAAATGCAATTTGGTACTGTTTAAAATGAGGCTGAGATGCCAGGCTGTATAAATAGGAGAACTGTCTATAAAAACTGTGAGACAATTCTCTACACTTAGCAGCCATCAGGCTTTTATTGTACTGTTATGACAGTTGAGGGTCTCACAACTTCAGCTAAATGTGGGAAGTTTGGAGCAGCTCCAGTAGAATGTAGAAATAATGATAAGAGTGTTAGCAAAGAGCTTCTTAAAAGAGAAGAGAACATGGGGCAGTGCAATTTGGAAATGGCAAAATCACTTTTTCTCTTTATATTGTCTTTGTTAGACACCTTCCTTGCTTCTTGCATATTTTTATAGAATTTAAAAATTTTTAGGAGTTACCTATGGGTGTAAATCTTAGATAATGAATGCTCAAAATTCTAAGTACTTTAGGACTGATTAAATTATGTTTCTCTGACTAATCAGTTTTTCTATCCCTATGTTCAATCCTGTCTATGCATCTTATTTCCTTTCTTCCTGGGCAATTTCATCTTCTCTTAAGGCTTTGATTCCCATTCATAATCCTCCTTCCCAGTGTGATGCCCTCCAAGATTCCTGCCTTCTGGTGTACACAGCGTATATGATCCTCTCCTCTTCAAGGTGGAAAGAACGTGTGAATATTATGAAATATCAATCCTGTAATCATGTTACTTTGTGAGGTAGAAGGGATTTTGCTGATATAATTAAGTTCCCTAATCAGTTGAGTTAATCAGAAGGAGATTATTCTGGATGAGCCTGACATAATCGTGTGTTAAAAGAAGTGAGAAATTCAAAGCAGCAGCACACACCCTGTTGCTGGCTTGGAAGGTATAAAGTGCTCTAGAAGCTGAGAGCATCCTCTAACTTACAGTAGCAAGAAAATGGGGACCTTGGTCATATGGCCACAAGAAAACGAATTGTGCCAACAACCTGAGGGAGCTTGCAAGTGGATTTTTTCCTAGACAAACCTCAAGAAGAGGATAAAGCTAGGAGGCACTTGAATTTCAGCCTGGTGAGATCTTGAGCAGAACACCAAGCTAAAATAGATGATTTCTGACCCACAGAGCCTGTGAGAGAATGCATTTGTGTTGTGTGAGGTGTTAAATTGTGATCATTTGTGACACAGCAATAGAAAACTAATATACAAAGCATTCTCCACCTTGCACTCCACCTTGATAAGGTGCATCTATCCATGTAAGTCCATGGGTCAGCTCTTAGTTCCTTTGTTCCTCTACTTGTCAGTGAGAGCTAATGTCTTTAATCCTAAGTATCTCTAAAGCAACTGTCCACAGTCTTCCAGGTCAGGCTTCTTTACTTCTCTTGAATTACTGTGGTTGTCTCCTACTCAGTCTCCCTGCCTCCATTCTTGCTTCCCTCTAATACTTTATCCTCATGTCTGGGCTGTCAAAGTGAACATTCTGCAAGAAAGATCTGTTCCTAGCGTGTTGTGGTGTAATAGCCTTTATGAGCTTCATTGTGCAAATTCCTAATAATAATAATAATAATAATAATAATAATAATAATAATGCCTTTTAGGACTTTGGTCCTGGATTGTCTTTCTGACCACAGCTACTACAAACATTTTCATGATGTCCTGATCCACCTTCATTTCTCTGAATAAGTAGTTCTAGTACCATATTTGTTTCCACTCTTTCCACAGCTCTGGAATTCTCATGGCTTGGCTAATTCTTACTTCTTCAATAGGCAAGTCAAGTATCACTGCTTTGGGAAATGCTTCCTTGATTCCTTGTTTCTGTGTCCTTCTCGGTGCTTGCTGCTCAGTCCTCCCCATGCTGTAGTTGTGCATTGCTGTATCTCTCTTCATTATCTGACTGATAAATTGTTGGAGTCTGAAAGCTCAGCACATCCTCATAATTCTATCATCTTGCCAGAGCCCGACATCTGTAAGTTGTAGAGTGTATTTCTTCATAATGAAAAAATTCAAAACACTCTGACTGAAATAATAATTTCTTTTACTTAAGTGTCCAGAAGAAGGAGACAGTACTTGAAGAAAGTTGAAGACGTTTCCAATATGAGAACATTAAATCTAATCTAAGGCTTGTCAATATCTTCCAGAACAATAAATTAAAAATTTGGGATTATTTTTATATTAGACAAAAATCATTTATATCTGTATCACATAAAAATTATCT
Organism: Neomonachus schauinslandi; assembly: GCF_002201575.2. Classification (NCBI taxonomy): domain Eukaryota; kingdom Metazoa; phylum Chordata; class Mammalia; order Carnivora; family Phocidae; genus Neomonachus; species Neomonachus schauinslandi. Next base: position 70,626,092 of record NC_058413.1, on the reverse strand, counting down.
AATTCATCAGTCTCCTAAAAGTTAACTTATTCTATAGAATGCGGACCTTGATAAATAGTAAACAGTAAATCAAGTAAAGTCACCTTTTTCTGTAATGCGCTATGATCCTTGGGTAGGTTTTTTAGACAATGCTCCAGTATGACATCAAGAAGGCACAATTGTAATATTTTTGCTCTGTTTCCAAGTTTTGGATAATTTTTAAATGGCACAGCCATGATCGCCTCCAACTGTTTTCATCGTTGCTTTAAGAAAGGAGAGAAAATTCATGTCTAAATGTTGGAAGAAAAAAGGAAAAATATGAAGTTTCTTTTCTTTTCTTTTTTTTAAAATTTTTTAAAAAAGATTTTATTTATTTATTTGGCAGAGAGAGACACAGCGAGAGAGGGAATACAAGCAGGGGGAGTGGGAGAGGGAGAAGCAGGCTTCCCGCCAAGCAGGGAGCCCTATGCGGGGCTCAATCCCAGGACCCCGGGATCATGACCTGAGCCGAAGGCAGTCACTTAACCGACTGAGCCACCCAGGTGCCCCGAAGTTTATTTTCTACTTCTAGGTGGCAGCTTTTCTCTCTCTTCTTTGATTTGCACTGTATCTTTAAAAATTCAGGCAGATTTAACAGTGTAGAATCTAAATTGTGGTCACTTGTTTTCCTCTTACCTACTTAAGATATTTATATCCTCTATGATAGAATAATTTTGATCCTCTTCCCAATATGAGGTGGCAACAGAAAGTCTACTTTCTTTAATTCAGCACTGGAACATGTCAGGCTACATTTTCCCATTCACATTCATTGTCTGACATAGAAGGAAGGATACATTTAAAGGATGGGACTTATGGGGGAGTAGAAGAGTTGAGCCACACAAATAAAAGGGGGATGTGGATAAATTGTATAAGTTAAAAAAGAAAAAGGACTAAAGTACATTGATGAATTTGATTTATCTTCCTCTTTATTCCCTAGAACCTGGAGTCAGGAGTCATTAAGTATCTCAGTAGTCCTTCCCATCCCCCTTTCCCTACATATACATTTATTCCTTTTACTTTTTTCCCCCTGTTTTAAACATATTTCATTTGATTCTAATGAATTATACCTACAACTCTGGTCAATAATAGAGATTTCAATGAATAGTCTTTTGTCACCAAAAAAAATTACCTATTTTTCCTCTGTAGATGAAATCTTTCAAATAAGTTTGGATTTCAAATAAGTAGATTTCACATAAGTTCTTCCTCAGGGATAAAACTGTTCAGAGTTCTAATATGAAAGAAGCAAAATAACAAGTTATTCTAATATTTATATATTAAGTTATAGGAAGGAGTTCTGAGTTCTGTAAAAACTCCTGTTTCTGGACAATTTTTAATTCTAACTATATGTAGTTTGGTCTTTCTGGTATAGTTTCCCTGCCCCCACCCTTGGGCTTATTCTTGGTGACCTTATAGTAACAACTGGCCTTTATTGGGTACGCACATCATGCCAGGCACTTTGCCATGCCCTTTCCATGAATTATCTCATTTAATCTCCACTTAAATCTTATGAATCCCCACTTAACAGATGAGAAAAACTGATGCCCAGGACTAATAATGGATTACATTAATGACACATGGTTTCTAATCGAGATATGTGCTCATGATTTTGAAGATAACAATTTAATGTAAAATACTTATCAAAGCAAATCTGAGAACCTAAGTTCCCATTTCTGTTCTACTTTTAACATTGTACTGGTCTTTTCTGAATGTCTGGTAAGCAATTACCTCATCTGTAAATTGAGGGGTATTAGAGTATATAAGCATTTTTTCAGTTTATTCAGTGAACTTTTAAAACCAAAAATAATGTTGGGGCACCTGGGTGGCTCAGTCAGTTGAGTGTCTGATTCTTGATTTCAGCTCAGGTCATGGTCTCAGGGTCATGAAATCCAGCCCTGTGTTGGGTTCCACACTCAGCAGGGAGTCTGCTTGGGTTTCTCCCTCTTCCCCTCCCCCACCTCTGTCTGTCTCTTTCACCCTCTAAAATAATAAATAAATCTTTAAAAATAATGTCCATTGGCACATAAATTAGAGGAAAATTGAGTAAACAAAGTGAGTCATTCACCTGAAGCAATTCCTAAGGTCACTCATTTCATAGAAAATCCCTCTCTTGATAATGCCACTTATTATTCCATTATAGTATAATGGGAGAAGAAAATAGTCAAGAGTCAAGTAATCATGTTTGTATCCTGTTTTCAGATTTACTGGCTGAATAACCATGGATCAATCACTTTATCTTTCTGTGCATTTTTACAAATGATAACCGTACTTGTGGTATCATGATTAAATGAGATGTCCCATGTAAAGTGTCTAACATGTAATATGCTATTTCTCTTCCCCTCTTGAAGTTAACTTTTTCTTACCATCACTTTCTCAAAATTTCTGCCCCAGAATTTCTTATTCTTCCTTTTTTTTTTTTAAGATTTTTTTTATTTATGTGAGAGAGTTCAAGCACAAGCATGGGGGGGTGCGGCGCAAGGGAAAGGGAAAAGCAGACTCCCCGTTGAGCAGTGAGCCCAACACGGGACTCAATCCCAGGACCCTGGGATCATGACCTGAGCTGAAGGCAGACGCTTAACCGACTGAGCCACCCAGGCGCCCCAAGATTCTGCATTTCTAACAGGCCCCCAGATGATACAGATACTGCTCATCCACAGAACACACTTCGAGTAGCAAGAGTCTGTCTACACAATGCTTGACACAGAGTAGGCACTCAACAGTATTTGCTAGGTTGAATTAAACAGCAGGAGGAGCTAGGTTTGATAGCAGGAAACATTACTCAAAGCTAATGAGACATCAAAGCAGTCATTTCACAACACTGACTGCACATTAAAGTCACCCAGTTAGCCTTTTTTTTTTTAGTATAATCTTGGTTACTTATTTATTATCTCAAATAAAGATGATTTTCTATTCTACTCAGCACTGTGGTATTTGCATACCAACTTACTATTTTCTTCAGAAAGGTTGGCAGAACAAGGTCTCTTCTTTAGTATTCTCAGCTATAGGATTCATAATTATGATCATTACTAATAATGAATAATTCTTAATTATTACCATAGGTCACACATACAATTATTATATGCACATACCTATGTATATTGGTTGACGGAAAAGTGCAATGGAGGAATGCTATTTGGCTTGGACATAGAATATGAATCTTGGCACAGTTGCTTAAGCCCTGACTCTTGGTTTCGGTTCAGGTTGTGATCTCAGAGTCGTGAGATTGAGCCCTGTGTGGGGCTCCACACTGTGTGTGGAGTCTGTTTAAGACTCTCCTTTCCAGGGCACCTGAGTGGCTCAGATTGTTAATCATGTGTCTTGGGCTCAGGTCTTGATCTCCAGGTCCTGGGATAGAGCCCTGCATGGAGCTTCCTGCTCAGCTGGGAGTCTGCTTCTCCCTCTCCCTCTACCCTTCCACCACCCCTCTCCCCCACTCCTGCATGCATGCTCTCTCTCTCAAATAAATAAAAAATTTTAAAAAAGACTCTCTTTCCCTCTCCCCCTGCTCTTCCCTTTCCTCTGACTCTCTCTCTCTAAAATAAATCAATCTTTAAAAAAAAAGAATATGAATCTTGTTCTACCATCACATATATACCATCCTGGAAGAGATATACATATATGGAGATCAAGGCCAGAAAAAAACATATTCCTTATAACTTGAAAATTTTTCCCAAAACCTAGTATGAGTTACATTGAACCAGATTAGAGGCCCCTTGTGCCTAGACTACTTTTTCCCTGAGTCTACACCTACTTCTGATTCCAATGGCAACTATAGACAAATGGTATGAAATGCATGGGGTGGAGAGACAGAAAGACTGTACCGCTAGGAACTATTGAGAAGTTGTCCCTAATCTGCCCATGCCAGTTCTTTCTAAGACAGGCAGAGTTTTCCCAAAGCTATCTCACTGCCAACCTGGAGAGAGAAAGGAAAGCAGTGTGTATCCCTGTGTGGACTAAAAGTCTTATTGCAGGGCCACATGTGTGTGATTATTATTATTGTTATATAATTATTATTACAGGGCATGAATACATGTGGTGGCCAGTCAAGTAAATGAATGTATCAGGTATATGGCAGGGCAGGTTCTGGACAGTACTTGACCTTACTAAAGGGAACAGGTGCCCCACAAAGCCCACAATTATTGTCACATAGGAATGTAGCACCAATTTGGTAGAATTTTCTGATTTTCAAAAAATCCGGATTTTTATGCAAAATCTTTTGAGAGAGCATTATTTGTAACTTAAACAAAACACTGAGCTAATTTAACAAACTATATCTCTAGATGATGTATACACGACCTCATCAAACCAAGAGACAGTGCTAGGATTTTACAAAATATGTTGGCTTTAGTAACACAGGTGATTTGCAGTTAGGTTTACTCTACATTCTGTATGTACATTTCTGTATTCTATCTAAAAAATGTCCAATATAACTCCAAAATAACTTGAATCAACTTAGTAAGATTTTAGTTATCAAGAAAAGTTTAGTTTAGCTATCAAGAAAAGCTACACTCTTTTTAAAAATATATGTGTTGTACCCATTCTCAAAGAATTTTAAAATCTTTTGAAATTTTGTTGTGGATTTTTAAATTCAGGAGCATTTCTTTAATAGACCATAAAAATTCCTCTTGTGTTAGGAGTGTTGAGAGAAGTAGAGAATGTTTATTCTGTTCCTTTTCTGTTGTTCCAATTTATTTTTATTATGAATTTTAACAGTTGAAATCTAAAACAAGGGTTTAAAACAATGACAGCTGAATTAAAACCAGAACATGTGGTTTAAACATGATCAACAAAAACATATGGCTGTTGGAGGTACCATACACTAAAAGTCAGCTAGAAAATCAAATAGTTCAGGGACTATATGCTACAGGGGAGTAGTCACTATGACACAAATTAGGAGGAGAGATTTCTGAAATAAAGGTGAGAGCTAGTAGAAATGTCTCACTGACAGAGAGACATTGGCAAGTGATACCAACTATGCATCTTAAAGAAGAAAATGCAAGAATATATCATGATTTAATTAGGGAGATGAACAGCTTGTAGTTTACTGTTTTTGCCTTTATCAAAAGGATTTTTATGGAAGAAAAGAGTTGGTTTACTTTTCTGGTGAATGATGTTTAAGTGATTACAGAAGGAGTTATAGTGTTTCTTGAGTAGTACTAGCAGAACATACTTAAAATGTAATTGATTTGTGAGTCAATTTCGGGTCTGTAGATTCCAAACTCACCTACTGAGAGAGGAAAAGGGGCCAAGCTATTCATAGCTCTTTGAATTAGGTTTTCATACTTGACCATTAGCTTTGGTGATTCACTGAGACCTCAATGATTGAATATAATAAGTAATTAAATGTTGTTAAATTTTTAGCTGAAATTAAAACCAGAGGAAAAAAACTAATGAAACAGAACTTAGATTTTGCCAATTTATCATTCGATCTGAAAAGAACTGAAAAGCACTGAAGGTGAATTGTAGTTAAGGAATTCACAGTAACAATTCTTATAACTCTCCAGCCCATTCCTTTCTTATTTTTATTTTCTTGATTTTTATTTTCTTTAAATAATAAGGGCATTTTAAGGGATTATATCAGGCAGACATTTTGTCATTTAACAAGATGCATTGTTTGGCAAATATTTTAACTCTTTTCCTGGCATTGAATAAAGTTGAAGTTTATTTACAAAAATATCAGTTAATTCTAACATCTATTTTATAGGATCAGAAGGATCTGTGTGACTTAATGTTAAACTCTCAATAGAACCAGAGACCTCATGCTTCTGTGCATTTTCCTGCTTATTTCCTTAATTTTAAATTCTTTCATTATACCCCTGCCCTTCCTCTCCATTTTTGGGTCTGGTGAAGTTTGTTCAACTTGTCAATTTTGTCAATTATTTGTCTAATTAGAGGAAAAAGAGGGAGAATGTCTAAGAGATTCAAGGATATCTACTTAAAAAATTAGAATGATTAGAACTTCAAAAAAGAAATTAAAATTAACTATGAAAAGTAACTAGGAATTAATAGCAAGGTTCAGATAGGGAGGCACATGATTGGTGCACGTACAATGGTCATAGTGCAACATTAATATGTATGTCCCAAATTCTACAATCCTTCTCTTAGTCTAGGATTTCTGATCTAATATTCTTTTTTATTTCCTTCAATTACTTGCTTTTGGATTTTCCTTTTAATTTTAGTTATTTGATTTGTTATAAATTATATTTAATGTAAAACCTTGATACATTTTTGGAAGTGGGCAAAGGATGCAGAAATAGTCACCAGTAAATGAACAAATATTCTGAAAAATACTGAACTGACAAATAATCATTTATAGACTGAACTAAACTTTCTTCAGTGCATAGTGGTAATAATGACTCTTGGATTTTGGTGATAGGATTTCTGAGTTAACAGGATCTTAGTTATCAGAGTTCTGTGAAAAACCAGTGACAGACTGGAAATTTACCCTGCTGTGATGTTTTATGCCAATTAACCATATTTTACTTGCTTTCTCTTTGTCCTTAGCCAATATTTTCAAGATGCCATCCTCAGAAAAGTCACTGAAACCACATTTATCCTTCACTTGAGTCTCCACCAGAATTCTCAAAATGACAGATTTATATTGCCTACTAACACTGCTCCCAGTTCCATAAATTTTGTTCTATCTGCCTTTATGTTCTATGTATTTATTTTCCCTGTCTTCTAGAGTTATCTTCCCCAGGTTTAGGCCATCCAACCTTGTCTTCTGTCTAGACTTTACTGTTTGACTTACTCCTTTATGTAATTTTAATGGCCAAGCCTCTGCTTTAAAGCCAGGTTGTTTTCCTAACCTCTTTATACTTTACACTTTACCTTTGCTGGGTCCTCTGAAAGGATCACATTCTATTATGCATTTTGGCTAAGATTTTTATTTATCTTCTATTTTATCCTTAGTTCTTAGAATATCTCCCTCTTAATCCTTGACTATCTCACCTCCCTTTATCTTTAACTGGACAATTGATGACCACTATAAATATTGGACCAGGATTCATTAAATATCCTCCATGGCTTCCATCAGTTGCTCATTTCCCCGCTTCTTTAGAGTTTAACAGTTTGACAAACTTCTACTCACTTCTCTCTAAGTGACGTGGGGATGAGGTAAGACACATATCCTTATTGTAGCTCTTATAACTTCCTGCTTATTAGTCTGTCTTACCCTACTGGAAAATAGGATCATCATCAGGCTTCTTCACTTTCACATCCTTTCGCCATGAGAATTATCTGACACGTAATAGGTACCTAGGTAACATTTATTACATAAATGAATGAATTAATAGGTGCTGTGGAGTTAAGGATGACTAAGACTTGACCCTAGGATTGAGGGGCAGAGCAAAATGGCAGAGGACTGGGAGACCTGGATTTCATCTGGTCCCAGGAACTCAGCTGGATAGGGATCAAATCATTCTGAACACCTATGAACTCAACAGGAGATCGAAGAAAAGCATAGCAACAACTCTCTGAACAGAAAAGTGACCACTTTCTGGAAGGTAGGACGTGTGGAGAAGTGAATCCAAGGCAATATTCGGGAGGATAGACGGTGGGGGAGGGGACCTCTGTTGGCTGCTTCAGGCAAGTGATAAAGCAGCAGAGCACAAAATCGGAACTTTTAGAAATCTGCTCCGCTGAGGGATGTCGCTCCAGTGGCTAAGCGGGGAGTGGAACCCTCGCGGGACAGTGTGGTCTCAGGACCCTCGAAGTCACAGAAAGACTTGGGGTGACTGAGTGTGGCAGAGTTCCCAGGTATCAGAGCAGGGAAGCCGGCTGCAGAGACAGAGCCGAGGAGCATGCTCTCAGCTCGGGGTTGCCATAAACTGTGATCCACGGCACAGTCGGGCCACTGCTCCTCCAGCAAGGACCCAACAAGCGGCAGATCTAGGGAGACTCCCCTTCCTCCCCCAGGAGGAGCGGTGTGGGAGCACACTGCAGGGATCTGCTGGGTTTGGAGGCTCCACACAGGGTCCTGTGCCAGAGATAGAAACGCTCGGTCACAGACCGGGTAAGCACGGAGTGCGGCTGGAGACCGGGGAGACGGGAGTGACTGACGGCTTTTCTCTGGGGGTGCACTGAGGAGTGGGGCCCCGAGTTCTTGGCTCCTCTGGGGTGGCGATTGGGAGGCTGCCATTTTCGCTCTCGGCCTCCAAAGCTGTACGGAAAGCTTGCAGGGAACAAAAGCTCCCGAGAGCAAACCTGAGCAGATTAGTTAGCCCAGAGCGGCAAGGGTGGGGCAATTCCACCTCTGGCAAAGACATTTGGGAACCACAGCATCAGGCCCCTCCCCCAGAATATCAGCAAGAACAGCCAGCCAAGGTCAAATTTACCGATCAATGAGAACGGCTGAACTCCAGAGCTAGGGGAATACTGCACATAGAATTCATAGCCTTTTCCCCATGATTCTTTAGTCTTTCAGAGTTAATTTTTTTTAACTGTCTTTTTTCTTTTTTGAATTTTTCTTTTTCCCTTTTTCAACCAACATCTTATCAATCACTTTTTTAAAAACATTTTTATTTTTCATTTTCAGAGCCATATTCTATCCCTTCAGAGTAGGTACCCTTATTTTTGGCATATATATATATAAGTTGTTCTCTCTTTAAAATTTTGAGATACAGTTTCTTCTAACAGATCAAAATATACCCTAAATCTCTAGTGTATGGCTTTGTGCTAGTCTCCTGCCTGATCACATTCTCTCCCTTTTTTTTTTTTGGATCCTCTTCTTTCTTTTTTCGACCAGTGTCTTATCTTATCAATTCCTTTTATAAAATCTTCTATAATTTTCATCTTTACAGTCATATTCCATCCCTTCATCATATCAACCCTTATTTTTGTACATATAAGTTTTTCTTTCTTTAAAATTTTGGGAGGCAGTTTCTTCTAACAGACCAAAATATGCCCAAAATCTAGTGTGTGGCACTGATCTGTGCACCAGGCTGATCATATTTGATCATATTCTGTTTTTTTTGTTTTGTTTTGTTCTGTTTTTGCTTATTTTTATTTTTTTCTTTTTCTTTTTGTTTTTCTTTTTCTTTTGTCTTTCTTTCCCTTTCTTTTCCCCCAGTTTCAGGTCTTTCTGATTTGTTTAGAGTATATTTTCTGGGGACATTATTACCCTGTTAGCATTTTGTTCTTTCATTCATCTATTCTCCTCAAAATGACAAGACGGAAAAATTCACCTCAACAAAAAGAAAAAGAGGCAGTACCAACTGCCAGGGACCTACTAAATATGGACATTAGTACAATGTCTGAACTAGAGTTCAGAATGATGATTTTAAAGATACTAGCTGGTCTTGAAAAAAACATGGAAGTACTTAGAGAAACCCTTTTTGGAGAAAGAAAAGAACTAAAATCTAACCAAGTCGAAATCAAAAAGGCTATTAATGAGGTGCAATCAAAAATGGAGGCTCTAACTGCTAGGATAAATAAGGCAAAGAGAGAATTAGTAATATAGAAGACAAAATGATGGAAAATAAAGAAGCTGAGAAAAAGAGAGATAAACAACTACTGGATCACGAGGGCAGAATTCGAGAGCTAAGTGATACCATAAGATGAAACAACATTAGAATAATTGGGATCCCAGAAGAAGAAGAAAGAGAGAGGGTGGCAGAAGGTATATTGGAGCAAATTATAGCAGAGAACTTCCCTAATTTGGGGAAGGAAACAGGCATCAAAATCCAGGAGGCACAGAGAACCCCTCTCAAAACCAATAAAAATAGGTCACACCCTGACATCTGATAGTAAAACTTAGGAGTCTAACAGACAAAGAGAAAATCCTGAAAGCAGTTCGGGAGAAGAGATATGTAACCTACAACGGTAGAAACATTAGATTGGCAACAGACCTATCCACAGAGACCTAGGAGGCCAGAAAGGACTGGCAGGATATATTCAGAGCACTAAATGAGAAAAATATGTAGCCAAGAATACTATATCCAGCTAGGCTGTCACTGAAAATAGAAGGAGAGATCAAAAGCTTCCAGGGCAAACAAAAACTAAAGGAATTTGCAAACACAAAACCAGCCCCACAGGAAATATTGAAAGGGGTCCTCTAAGCAAAGAGAGACCCTAAAAGCAACATAGACCACAGAGGAGCACAGACAATATACAGTAACAGTCACCTTACAGGCAATACAATGGCACTAAATTCCTATCTTTCAATAGTTACCCTGAATGTAAATGGGCTAAATGCACCAATCCAAAGACACAGGATATTAGATTGGATAAAAAAACAAGACCCATCGATATGCTGTCTGCAAGAGACTCATTTTAGACTCAAGATATCCCCAGATTGAAAGTGAGGGGGTGGAAAACCATTTACCATGCTAATGGACACCAAAAGAAAGCTGGGGTGGCAATCCTTATATCAGACAAATTAGATCTTAAACCAAAGACTATAATAAGAGATGAGGAAGGACACTATATCCTACTTAAAGGGTCTATCCAACAAGAAGATCTAACAATTGTAAATATCTATGCCCTTAACATGGGAGCAGGCAATTATAGAAGCCAATTAATAACAAAAGCAAAGAAACACATTGACAACAATACAATAATAGTGGGGGACTTTAACTCCCCCTCACTCATATGGACAGGTCATTTAAGCAAAAGATCAACAGGGAAATAAAGACTGTAAATGACACACTGGACCAAATGGGCTTCACAGATATATTCAGAACATTCCATCCCAAAGCAACAGAATACACATTCTTCTGTACTGCCCAAGGAACATTCTCCAGAATAGATCACATCCTAGGTCACAAATCAGGTCTCAACCAATACCAAAATATTGGGATCATTCCCTGCCTATTTTCAGACCACAATGCTTTGAAAGTAGGACTCAATCACAAGAGGAAAGTCGGAAAGAACTCAAATACATGGAGGCTAAAGAGCATCCTACTAAGAATGAATGGGTCAACCAGGAAATTAAAGAGGAATTAAAAAAATACATGGAAACAAATGAAAATGAAACCACAACTGTTCAAAATCTTTGGGATGCAGCAAAGGCAGTCCTAAGAGAAAAGTATATAGCAATACAAGCCTTTCTCAAGAAACAAGAAAGGTCTCAAATACACAACCTAACCATACATCTAAAGGAGCTGGAGAAAGAATAGCAAATAAAGCCTAAACCCAGCAGGAGAAGAGAAATAATAAAGATCAGAGCAGAAATCAATGAAATAGAAACCAAAAGAAAGGTAGAACAGATCAACGAAACTAGGAGGTAGTTCTTTGAAAAAATTAACAAGATTGATAACCCCCTGGCCAGATTATCAAAAAGAAAAGAGAAAGGACCCAAATAAATAAAATCATGAAAGAGGAGAGATCACAACCAACACCAAAGAAATACAAACAATTATAAGAACATATTATGAGCAACTATGTGCCAGCAACTATATGGAAGGAATGGATGCATTCCTAGGGATGTATCAACTACCAAAACTGAACCAGGAAGAAATAGAAAACCTGAACAGACCTATAACCACTAAGGAAATTGAAGTAGTCATCAAAAATCTCCCAACAAACAAAATCTCAGGGCCAGGTGGCTTCCCAGGGGAATCCTACCAAACATTTCAAGAAGAAATAATACCTATTCTTCTGAAACTGTTCCAAAAAATAGAAATGGAAGGAAAACTTCCAAACTCGTTTTATGAGGCCAGCATTACCTTGATCCCCAAACCAGACAAAGACCCCATCACAAAAAGGAGAATTACAGACCAATATCCTTGATGAACATGGATGCAAAAATTCTCACCAAAATACTAGCCAATAAGATCCAACAGTACATTAAAAGGATTATTCACCAAGACCAAGTGGGATTTATCTCTGGGCTGCAAGTTGGTTCAACATCCGCAAATCAATCAATGTGATACAATACAATAACAAAAGAAATAACAAGACCCATATGATCCTCTCATTAGATGCAGAAAAAGCATTTGACAAAGCACAGCATCCTTTCTTGATCAAAACTCTTCAAAGGATAGGGATAGAGGGTACATACCTCAATATCATAAAAGGCACCTATGAAAAACCCACAGCAAATATCATTCTCAATAGGGAAAAACTGAGAGCTTCCCCCCTAAGGTCAGGAATGTGGCAGGGATGTCTACTATCACCACTGCTATTCAACATAGTATTAGAAGTCCTAGACACAGCAATCAGAAAAAAAGGAAATCAAAGGCATCCGAATTGGCAAAGAAGAAGTCAAACTCTCACTGTTTGCAGATGATATGATACTTTATGTGGAAAATCCAAAAGACTCCAGCCCAACACTGCTAGAACTCATACAGGAATTCAGTAAAGTGGCAGGATATAAAATCAATGCACAGAAATCAGTGGCATTCCTATACACCAACAAGACAGAAGAAAGAGAAATTAAGGAGTCGATCCCATATACAATTGCACCCAAAACCATAAGATACCTAGGAATAAATCTAACCAAAGAGGCAAAGGATCTGTACTCAGAAAACTATAAAATACTCATGAAAGAAATTGAGGAAGACACAAAGAAATGGAAAAACGTTCCATGCTCATGGATTGGAAGAAAAAATATTGTGAAGATGTCAATGCTACCTAGAGCAATCTACACATTCAATGCAATCCCCATCAAAATACCATCCACTTTTTTCAAAGAAATGGAACAAATAATCCTAAAATTTGTATGGAACCAGAAAAGACCCCGAATAGCCAGAGGAATGTTGAAAAAGAAAAGCAAAACTGGCGGCATCACAATTCCAGACTTCAAGCTCTATTACAAAGCTGTCATCATCAAGACAGTATGGTACTGGCACAAAAACAGACACATAGATCAATGGAACAGAATAGAGAGCCCAGAAATGGACCCTCAACTCTATGGTCAACTCATCTTTGACAAAGCAGGAAAGAATGTCCAATGGAAAAAAGATAGTCTCTTCAACAAACGGTGTTGGGAAAATTGGACAGCCACATGCAGAAGAATGAAACTGGACCATTTCCTTACACCACACACAAAAATAGATGGAAAATGGTTGAAAAACCTAAATGTGAGATAGGAGTCCATCAAAATCCTAAAGGAGAACACAGGCAGCAATCTCTTCCACCTCAGCCACAGCAACTTCTTCCTAGAAACATTGCCAAAGGCAAGGGAAGCAAGGGCAAAAATGAAGTATTGGGACTTCATCAAGACAAAAAGCTTTTGCACAGCATAAGAAACAGTCAACAAAACCAAAAGACAACCACCAGAATGGGAGAAGATATTTGCAAATGACATATCAGATAAAGGGCTAGTATCCAATATCTATAAAGAACTTCTGAAACTCAAGACCCAAAGAACAAATGATCCAATCCGTGGGCAGAAGACATGAACAGACATTTTTCCAAAGAAGACATCCAAATGGTCAACAGACACATGAAAAAGTGCTCAATATTGCTTGGCATTGGGGAAATCCAAATCAAAACCTCAATGAGATACCACCTCACACCAGTCAGAATGGCTAAAATGAACAAGTCAGGAAATCATAGATGTTGGCGGGGATGTGGAGAAAGGGGAACCCTCCTACACTGTTGGTGGGAATGCAAGCTGGTGCAGCCACTCTGGAAAACAGTATGGAGTTTCCTCAAAAAGTTGACAATAGAGCTACCGTATGACCCAGCAATTGCACTACTGGGTATTTACCCCAAAGATACAAAGGTAGGGATCTGAAGGGGTACATGCACCCTGATGTTTGTAGCAGCAATATCCACAATAGCCAAATTGTGGGAAGAGCCAACATGTCCATCAACAGATGAATGGATAAAGATATGTTATACACACACAATGGAATATTATGCAGCCATCAAAAGGAATGAGATCTTGCCATTTGCAATGATGTGGATGAAACTGGAGGGTGTAATGGTGTGCAAAATAAGTCAATCAGAGAAAGACATGTATCATATGATCTCACTGATATGAGGAATTCTTAATCTCAGGAAACAAATTGAGGGTTGCTGGAGTGGGGGGGGTGGTAGTGATGGGGTGGCTGGATGATAGACATTAGGGAGGGTATGTGCTATGGTGAGTGCTGTGAATTGTGTAAGACTGTTGAATCACAGATCTGTACCTCTGAAACAAAAATACAATATATGTAGGAAAAAAAAAAAAGAAGAAGAAGATAGCAGGAGGGGAAAAATGAAGTTCGGGAATCGGAGGGGGAGACGAACCATGAGAGACAATGGACTCTGAAAAACAACCTGAGGGTTCTAGAGGGGAGGGTGTGGGAAGATGGGTTAGTCTGGTGATGGCTAGTAAAGAGGGCACATTCTGCATGGAGCACTGGGTGTTGTACACAATGAATCATGGAACACAATATCAAAAACTAATGATGTAATATATGGTGATTAACATAACAATAAAAAATTTAAAAAAAAAGATTTGACCCTATGATCAATACATTTATAATCTAGTGAGGAATACATTTACAGCAACAGATAATATCAATAGAATTAACATATGTGATGTCACATAATTAAATTGTGCTAAAAAGGCAGATACAATCTAAATGTGTTTTCTGGGAAGACTTTCAGTGGGTGCTAGCATCATTCATTCATTCATTCAACAATTTGATTAAGCTTTTCATGTCTTTTAAGTACTTTAGGTGTTAAGGGTAGATAAGTGAAAATCATGTCAAGGAACTTGTCCTTGAAGAGTTTTCATTCTTCTAAAAAAAGAAGAGTAGATAAATAGTTAATGAACACATAAATAATTAAATATGAAAACTTCAGACAAATAAGTCTTACTTAGAACAAAATCTACAGTCATTCATGATTCTTTCTTTTCTCTTTTTCCTTAGTTTAGATCCATCAGTAAGTCATGTTGATGCTATTTTCCAAATATATCCTGAATCTACCTCTTTCTACAATTTCATAATGACCACCCTAATTAAAGATACCTTCAAGCTTTTTCTGCCTACAGCTTATTTACACTCACTATTCCCTCTTTTTGCAATTTGCTTTCTCCAGAACACTGTGGGTGATATCTTCTCAACAATGAGGTCTTGGCTTAAATGTCACTTCTACAGAAGTGCCATCCTTGAAAATTGAAAATTGAAAATACACTCCAGCCTAGCATTTGCTAACACATTACAGTGTTTTGATTTAGTGTTGTTACCTTGCCTGGATTAATGAAATAACTTCCCAAATCCACCACATCCACTTCTTTCTTCCCCACTGCTATCATCCTGGCCCCAGCTGCCATGTTCTCTCAGCTGCCAGGCCACAATAAATTCTCCCCAGAGGAGCCAGGGTAAGCATTTAAAATATCAAATTCCTTGATTCCGGTGAGTTTTTGTTCTTTTGTTTTGTTTTGTTTTAACCAACTGAGCCACTGAGGTGCCCCTGTTTTGTTTTTTTAAAACAGGATTTGTGAGGAGAGATTTTAGAGGAACTGGTGTGTGTCTGTAGAGGGAGAGTCAATACTTTTGTCCTGGAGTAAGGAGCAAGCAGTCCAGCAAAGCTAGGGCAGGGGAAATGTTGGAATTCTGCTTTTGCTCCTCTCTCCAAACTTTCCCAACCCCCTCACCAATTTCCCTTGTAATAAGCAATGCCTGCCTCCACACCTGCTGACTCAGGCCTCTTGTCCAAGTGTCCCCAAGAGTAAAATCAGGGTAACTCAGAGTGCTATGCTTGTGAGGAGCTGAGAAAAAATGCTGGCAAATAATTAATCTGGGCAATTTCTTCTCTCTCTTTCGAAATTATTAAACCTGGAGAATTACAATTCAAAAAGCACCTTGTTCTAATGATATTTCTTACTAGAGGGCAGAGAGTGAAGGTTTGACCCAAGGACATGTTTTATGAAGTGTGGAGTGATTGATTGTAGTTTTCTCGTCTCTGGGTCTCTATACTCCAAAGCTCATTGATGGCCCTCTTGTCCTATCCCCTGGGCTCATTATAATTAACATTGATATGGATTTAGATTTTTTAAGGCACAATTTATGTGAGAATAGAAAAGAATAGACTCCCTACCCATACAAATCATTGAATGTAAGGAAATTAAAACTTAGAATATGAAAGCTTAATAAAATATTTTAGACATATACAGGTCTCAGGTATTTTGCTAGACAATGATCTACATTGAAAACATTTTGGAATAAAGTTTTTTTTTTTTTTTGAATGAATAAAGTTTTTGTTTTTTGTTTTTTCCTTAAAGAAGAGGAAGAAAAAAATCCGGGATATGTGAAAAGGCATATGAAGTAAAAATGATCAAATGCCTGAGTAAAATTTATCATTGTCTTAAAAGATATATAGAACAAAAGGAAAAGAAAAAATACATTAATATTACTACAGAATTAAATATATATATAATATAAGCATGTATCAACATATTCCTTGAATGTCAAGTACATAAAAATAAATTTAACAGAAGTTGTTCAAGATTTCTACATAAAAATATATAAAAAACTTTTATTGAGATATTAAAAGATAAAGAAATATACCATGTTCATTGAATGGGAGACTCAATACCATAAAGATGTCAGCTTTCCCCAAATTGACTTATAGATTTGGTGTAATCAAAATCTCAACTGGATTTTTCATGGAACTTGACAAAATGATACTAAAATTTATATGGAGAATAAAGGTCAAAACTACCTAGGACATTTCTGAAGATATGCAGTTGGATGAAAAAAATGCCCAGAGAACAGAAAGTCCAGAATCAAATTACATGTCATGCAATTTTGTGTGAGAGAGAGGTGGCATGGAAAATCAATGTATAAAGGAAGTACTGTTCAATAAATTAAATCTCCAAAAATCATTATTGATATAAAAAAGGTAAAATTAGTTCTCAGCTACTTAGTTATTACTTAATAAACTCTGTTTACTTGTAAAGACAAACTCCAGATGTATAAAGGACTTAAATATCACATACAAAATTTTTGTAAATTTAGAAAGTGTAGATATGTATACTTTAGGAATTGTATAAAAACAGCTTTGAAATAAGATTTAAAAAACATTGACACTGGGTGATGGACATTGGGGAGGATATGTGCTATGGTGAGCACTGTGAATTGTGTAAGACTGATGAATCACAGACCTGTACCCCTGAAACAAATAATACATTATATGTTAATTAAAAAAAAAAAAGAAAACACTGACAAAGCATTTTTGTTTTTAAATTATGAACTCCTATTCATCTAGAGATAACAGGAGTTGGAGAAGATATGGATCTATAGAATTTCTTAAATGTTCCTTTTAGAAGTATAAGTTGGTGCAACTACCCTGGAAAACTACCTCTCAAAAATGAGCAGTCACATTTGTTATGACTCAGCAGTTTTACTCTTTGGTATATTTCCAAGAAACACTCTTGCATATATTTAATAAGAGATATGAATGCAAGGATGTTTGTTGCAGAACCATGCACAATGGCGAAACTCTATAAACAACCAAATAACCCTCAACAGGAGAATGAATATCATAATCACACAGCAGAATATTATATAGTTATCAGAACAAATGGCTTACAGTGATATGGATGACCTTTAACAATCTAATATTAAGTTAAGATGTGGGTTTCTAAATACTTCATACATCATGAAATAATTTGTATAAAGGAAACACAACAAATATAAAGTATATACATACTTTTTAGGAAGACATAAATATGAAAAAAAAAGAAAAGTGATGAGTGACAAACATTCAATGCATGGGTTGGGTGCCTCAGCAGTTGGGCTGACAGAGTGGGAGATAAACTGATGATAGATTCTATGGTTATATCAAGGTCTTAACTCTTCTTTTAGATAATGGTTTTATGGCTATTTATAATATTAATGTAAATAAGTAATATATAACTAGTTAAATCAAAGTAGGCCATGGAGGAAACCATGACAAGATTATGTTAAGAACCAAAAATATGATTAATCTATATCAGTGTCCTTGAGGTCCAGTTATTTTTATTTTTTTAATTAATTAATTAATTAATTTTTTTAAGATTTTATTTATTTATTTGACAGAGAGAGAGATAGCCAAAGCAAGAACACAAGCAGGGGGAGTGGGAGAGGGAGAAGTAGGCTTCCTGCTGAGCGGGGAGCCCGATGGGGGGCTTGATCCCAGGACCCTGGGATCATGACCTGAGCCGAAAGCAGACACTTAACGACTGAGTCACCCAGGCGCCCCAAGGTCCAGTTATTTTTAAAAATCAGATGTCACTCATCTCCTTTAAATTTTCTGGACTTCCTATTGGACTTACCAAAAACCAAAAAAAAGTAAAGTAGGCTGTGATAGTGTGGCCAACACTTTTGGTGCTTTGCATCATATTCTCTCCACTTACCTCTGAATTTAGCTTCAGGTTTGATGGACCATTCTCATATATGATGGTAACATCCTTTTAATGTGCTCTCTTTGTTTCTCTACTTTTCTCTCTCAAATTTTTCTCTAAAACTTGGGAGCTCTCTTAACAGGAGCCAGGAAAAAAATGGGAATTAACAGCAGTAGGACAATCCCTAACCATTGGTGAATGGGAGTGTGTGATAAAGATCCAAACCTCCATTCCCTTGAGGGAAATTTCTAAGGCTCATTCTGTATTGTTTCTCAAGAGGATCTCCAGAGGAATTGAGCTCCATGTGCCACAGCTCTGTAAAACACCTTGTATTGGCTGTTTCTTCTTTTCTCTCACTCTTTTCTATTGCCTTATTCCATTTTTAAAAAAATAATATAACTTCCAAATAAACTACCTGGTTGCAAATAATTGTCTTGGGTTCTCCCTAGGGGGCACTCAAATGAGACAGGGATGATGGGATGATGGTGGGAATAGGGCTTACCATTGGTGGGTTGGTTATATGGAGCCTCTCAGAAGCAGGTACTTAGGAGTTGTGATTAAGCAATGGAGATACCATGACATGTGATGAGTGGTGGAAAAGAGCATTCCAGTTAGAGAGCACAGCAAATGCAAGAACCCTGGAGAGGGAGAGAAGCTGGGAGTAACAAAACTATAAACTCATTTCAGTTTCTTTCTTCTTCATAAAAATGTTTTTATTCCTTTTTTTAAGTTTTTATTGAAATTTCAGTTAGTTAACACAGTGTAATATTAGTTTCAGGCATACAGTTTAGTGATTCAACATTTACATACAACACTCGGTGCACATCATGAAAAGTGCCCTCCTTAATCCCCATTGCCTATTTAACCCACCCTCCACCCACCTTTCCTCTGATAACCCTGTTTGTTCTCATAGTTAAGAGTCTGTTTCTTGGTTTGCCTCCCTCTCTATTTTTTCCCCTATGCTACTTCTGTCCAACTTCATTGCCACTACCCTGGTTCAAGCTATAATCCTCTGTCACCTGGACCAATGCAATAGCCTCGTTGTTGGACTTCCCACTTCAAATCTTCACTTTAATCAGTTTCTACAATGTATAATAATGAGCACAAGTCTATCACTACATCTGCCGTCCCTCACAGCCTTTTAGTGACTTGCCACTGCACTTAGAATAATGGACAAAATCCTTATCATGGCCTATGAGGCTAAAAGTTCTGCCCTCAATTCCAAAGTGTGGGGAGGTTCTCACACCAATAAGCAATTCTCTGGATACCAGCTGCATATCATACAATTCAACTCAATTCTGACACAGTCTACCCAGAGATAGTGTCAGATGCCCCAGGTTAAGGGCTCAGTGCTATAGGACTGTCCCCCACCCTTCAGATGCCAATCGCATACTCAGATTGTTATCTGTTCCTCTGGGCAACCTCCTACTGTTTGGAAGTTCTCATTACCTCCTCCTTGGGTTTGATTAATTTGCTAGAGTGGCTTACAGAACTCAGGGTTACTCACTAGATTTCCAGTTTATTACAAAAGGTTATAACTCAGCAACAGCCAGAAGAGATCACACGGCAAGGTATGGGGAAAGTGTGCGGAGCTTCCTTGTCGTCTCCAAGTAAACCACTCTCCCCAAATCTCTACATGCTCACCAACCGGGAAGCTCTCTGAACCTATCCTTTTAGGTTTTTATGGAAGCTTCATTACATAGGCATGACTGATTATATCGTTGGCAATTGATCCAACCTTTAGCTCCTCTCCCCTCCCTGAGATCAGAGAGTGAGACTGAAAGTTCACCTCTAGTCAAAAAGTTGGCTCCACAGACAAGCAGCCCCCTCCTTAGGGTGGAGTCCATAGGTCACCTTGTTAACATAACAAAGGACCCCTTAAGAGCTCTCAAGCACTTAGGAAATTCTAAAGGCTTTAGGAGCTCTGTGCCAGCAACAGTGGGGGACAAAGACCAAATATATATTTCTTATTGTAAATCACAGCATCACAGAGGCCTTGAATAATCTGGATACTATCTTCCTGTCTAGCATTAACTCTAGTCTCCCCACTCACACCCTCTGTGTTTCAGCCACGATAGCCCTCTTTTTTTTACCTAAGCATTTCCTATTCTCTTCTGCTACAGAATCTTTGCTTATGCTGTAACCTGCATTTGGAATGCTTTCCTCTGCCTCCCCAATACTGAATTAACTCCCACTCATCCCTCAGATGTGTGGCACAGAACTGGAAAGGTGCCCATTAAATCAGTTTCTTCTTCCTGGGCACAGAGCTAAAATTCATTTCCTCATCTTTCTACATTTGGGGTTGAACCATCTAATTAGCTGTTCCCAACAGAATGTGAGTGAAGGTTACCTGTCCCTTGGCTGGGGCAAGTCCAAGTGTGTGTGCCATTCACAGGCTCTCTTTCTTTCCCTTTCCTGGGTGTCACATGTTGAAGGTAGCAGAAGTCTTAGATACAAGAAACCTGGGTGCCTGAGCTGTAGTTTGGAGGACCAATGCTCAGGAGCAATGTTTCCTGACCGGGAATATCAATACTGATTTTATGTAAGTTTGGCCAGATACTTGAGGTTGTAATGGCGGTCCTTTCTTCATTCTCACTAACTGAAGACTTTAGTTTAGAAATCCCTTCCTCAGGGAAGTCTTTCCTGACTGCCACCCCCACACCCCACCCCAACATGCACACATAATTTGTTATGGAATTGCTTAACTTCCTTTCATAATAATTTTCCTGTTTTGCATTTATACATTTATTTGTGTGATTATGTGATTAATGTTCATTTCTCCTACTGGACTATACTCTCCATGAGAGCAAGGCTATGTCTTTTTTTCCCTCACCCTTTATCCATTGTAGGCACTTAATATTTTGAACAGGTAGAACTATCATTCTGCCTAAATTTGGACATAGAAGATTCTGATACTTGCTCTGCCTACTGGATTGCACTTCCTCCCCATAAAGAATGACAAAACTTGCACTCCACCTGGGCTTCTGGCCCAGTGAGTGATGCCAACTATTTTTTGACAATATGGTTAGTTTCTGGGAGCTAAATTTCACTCAAATTTCCACTTAATCCTGGCCCACACCCCCTTCCCATCAGCAGACAGTTTTCTTTGAGGTTGCTTTGAGAACTTTGACCACATTCTTATCTGCAAAATTACAAAGTCTATAATTCCTACAGTTATCTGCTTTTGTTCCCTCTGTGTGTGTGTGTGTGTGTGTGTACGTGCTCATGAGCATCTGAGTGTGTTCATTTAGGTCCCAAGAAACCTTGATTTTGAAGAGAAATAAATGATGTCCTTGTGACTTTCTCTCAAACATGGAAATATGTAACACAATTAATTTGGTTATTTTTCCCATAATTACCATTAGCTAACCCTGAATTCCAATTTCACAATGTCAGCTGCAAACTATTAACCATGTTACAGTGTTTTTCCCTTTAAAATAGTGTGGTAAATTATTTTCACCCTAAGATATTTATGATATAATATACGTGTTCTTTTAAGTGCTTTGGCAAAGTTAATTTTTTATTTTGGAACATTAACATCTACTTCATTACTAATGTTATAATCTTTTAGCCTAGTGGTATTTTCAGTACCTACATTCTGTATAAATATTAAACTTCAGCTGAGAAATCATATAACACCTTAAGTTTATATTGTGATTTATAGTTTTAGTGTATGTTTTCTGCACATTTTCTTTTTGTCTGTTGCCAAACAAAAACACATATCATTATGCCATTTTATGTGTGTGGAACCTGGCTTCAGGGGAATGATGTGTCCTTGGATTCCAGTTTCTAGAGGTTTCAGAAAACTTCTCCTTACATTTCTTATTTTCCCTAGAAGCCCCAGAATAAGGATACTTCACTATCCATACCTGAGTTTCTCTAGGCTCTACAGTCCCTATCCTCATGTTTTTTTATGATGTTGGGGACTGCCACCTCTAATGCCAGGGCCACCACAGGATATATTGCATTCCCCATAAAGCCAAACTTGGTTAGACGTGCTCCTTTTTTTATTTTTCCCAGCTCAAATCAATCAGCAAGTACTTTTTTTTAAAATAGTAATTTTTTATTTTATTTTATTTCATTTGATTTTATTATTTTATTTTTATTTTATTTTATTTTGTTATGTTAATCACCATACATTACATCATTAGTTTTTGATGTAGTGATACATGATTCATTGTTTGCGTATAACACCCAGTGCTCCATTCAATACATGCCTCTTTAATACCCCAAACCAGGATAACCCATGCCCCCACCTACTCCCCTCTAGAACCCTCAGTTTGTTTCTCAGAGTCCATAGTCTATCATGGTTTGTCTCCCCTCCAGTTGCCTCCCTTCATTTTTCCCTTCCTGCTATCTTCCCTTTTTTTTTTTAACATATAATGTATTATATCTACAGATCTGTGATTCAACAGTCTTACACAATTCACAGCATTCACCATAGCACATACCCTCCCCAGTGTCTATCACCCAGCCACCCCATCCCTCCCAACCCCCACTGCTCGAGCAAACCTGTTTGTTTCCTGAGATTAAGAATTCTTAATATCAGTGAGATCATATGATACATGTCTTTCTCTGATTGAATTATTTCGCTCAACATAATACCCTCCATTTCCATCCATGTCGCTGCAAATGGCAAGATTTCACTCCTTTTGATGGCTGCATAATATTCCATTGTGTGTGTATACCACACCTTCTTTATCCACTCATCTGTCGATGGACATCTTGGCTCTTTCCACAGTTTGGCTATTGTGGACATTGCTGCTATAAACATCGGGGTGCATGTACCACTCTGGATCACTACATTTATATCTTTGGGGTAAATACCCAGTAGTGCAATTGCTGGGTCATATGGTAGATCTATTTTCAACTTTTTGAGGAACCTCCATACAGTTTTCCAGAGTGGCTGCACCAGCTTGCATTCCCACCAACAGTATAGGAGGGTTCCCCTTTCTCCGCATCCCTGCCAACATCTGTCGTTTCCTGACTTGTTCATTTTAGCCATTCTGACTGGTGTGAGGTGGTGTCTCATTGAGGTTTTGATTTGGATTTCCCTGATGCCAAGCGATGTTGAGCACTTATTCATGTGTCTATTAGCCATTTGGATGTCTTCTTTGGAAAAATGTCTGTTCATGTCTTCTGCCCATTTCTTGATTGGATTCTTTGTTCTTTGGGTGTTGAGTTTGATAAATTCTTTATAGATTTTGGATACTAGCCTTTTATCTGATATCATTTGCAAATATCTTCTCCCATTCTGATGGTTATCTTTTGGTTTTGTTAACTCTTTCGTTTGCTGTGCAGAAGCTTTTTTCTTGATGAGTCCCAGTAGTTCATTTTTGCCCTCGCTTCCATTGCCTTTGGTGATGTTTCTAGGAAGAAGTTGCTGCGGCTGAGGTCAAAGAGGAAGCTGCCTGTATTCTCCTTTAGGATTTTGATGGACTCCTGTCTCATATTTAGGTCTTTCAACCATTTTGAGTCTATTTTTGTGTGTGGTGTAAAGAAATGGTCCCGTTTCATTCTTCTGCAGGTGGCTGTCTAATTTTCCCGACACCATTTGTTGAAGAGACTGTCTTTTTTCCATTGGACATTCTTTCCTGCTTTGTTGAAGATGAATTGACCATAGAGTTGAGGGTCCATTTCTGGGCTCTCTATTCTGTTCCATTGATCTATGTGTCTGTTTTTGTGCCAGTACCATACTGTCTTGATGATGACAGCTTTGTAATAGAGCTTAAAGTCTGGAATTGTGATGCCACCGGCTTTGCTTTTCTTTTTCAACATTCCTCTGGCTATGCGGGGTCTTTTCTGGTTCCATACAAATTTTAGGATTATTTGTTCCATTTCTTTGAAAAAAGTGGATGATATTTTGATAGGGATTGCATTGAATGTGTAGATTGCTCTAGGTAGCATTGACATCTTCACAATATTTGTTCTTCTAATCCATGAGCATGGAACGCTTTTCCATTTCTTTGTGTCTTCCTCTATTTCTTTCATGAGTATTTTATACTTTTCTGAGTATAGATCCTTTGCCTCTTTGGTTAGATTTATTCCTAGGTATCTTATGGTTTTGGGTGCAATTGTATATGGGATCGACTCCTTAATTTCTCTTTCTTCTGTCTTGTTGGTGTATAGGAATGCCACTGATTTCTGTGCATTGATTTTATATCCTGCCACTTTACTGAATTCCTGTATGAGTTCTAGCAGTGTTGGGCTGGAGTCTTTTGGATTTTCCACATAAAGTATCATATCATCTGCAAACAGTGAGAGTTTGACTTCTTCTTTGCCAATTCGGATGCCTTTGATTTCCTTTTTTTCTGATTGCTGTGGCTAGGACTTCTAATACTGTGTTGAATAGCAGTGGTAATAGTGAACATCCTTGCCATGTTCCTGACCTTAGGGAGAAAGATCTGTTTTTCCCCATTGAAAATGATATTCACTGTGGGTTTTTCATAGATGGCTTTTATGATACTGAGGTATGTACCCTCTATCCCTATACTCTGAAGAGTTTTGATTAAGAAAAGATTCTGTACTTCGACAAATGCTTTTTCTGCATCTATTGAGAGGATCATATGGGTCTTGTTATTTCTTTTGTTAATGTATTGTATCACATTGATTGATTTAAGATGTTGAACCAAACTTGCAGCCCAGGGATAAATCCCACTTGGTCGTGGTGAATAATCCATTTACTGTACTATTGGATCCTATTGGCTAGTATTTTGGTGAGAATTTTTGCATCCATGTTCATCAAGGATATTGGTCTGTCATTCTCCTTTTTGAAGGGGTCTTTGTCTGGTTTTGGGATCAAGGTAATGCTGGCCTCATAAAACAAGTTTGGAAGTTTTCCTTCCATTTCTATTTTTTGGAACAGTTTCAGAAGAATAGGTATTAATTCTTCTTGAAATGTTTGGTAGAATTCCCCTGGGAAGCCACCTGGCCATGGGATTTTGTTTGTTGGGAGATTTTTGATGACTGCTTCAATTTCCTTAGTGGTTAGAGGTCTGTTCAGGTTTTCTATTCCTTTCTGGTTCAGTTCTGGTAGTTGATACATCTCTAGAAATGCATCCATTTCCTGCATAGAGTTGCTGGCATATAGTTGCTCATAATATGTTCTTATAATTGTTTGTATTTCTTTGGTGTTGTTTGTGATCTCTCCTCTTTCATTCATGATTTTCTATATTTGATTCCTTTCTCTTTTCTTTTTGATAATTCTGGCCAGGGGTTTATCAATCTTGTTAATTCTTTCGAAGAACCAGCTCCTAGTTTTGTTGATCTACTGTTTTTTGGTTTCCATTTCATTGATTTCTGTTCTGATCTTTATTATTTCTCTTCTTCTGCTGGGTTTAGGCTTCATTTGCTGTTCTTTCTCCAGCTCCTTTAGGTGTAGGGTTAGGTTGTTTATTTGAGATCTTTATGTTCCTTGAGAAAAGCTTGTATTGCTATATACTTTCTGCTTAGGACTGCCTTTGCTGCATCCCAAAGATTTTGAACAGTTGTGTTTTCATTTTCATTTGTTTCCGTGAATTTTTTTTAATTCTTCTTTAATTTCCTGGTTGACCTATTCATTCTTTAGTAGGATGCTCTTTAGCCTCCATGTATTTGAGTTCTTTCCGACTTTCTTCTTGTGATTGAGTTCTAGTTTCAAAGCATTTTGATCTGAAAATAGGCAGGGAATGATCCCAATCTTTTGGTACCGGTTGAAACCTGATTTGTGACCTAGGATGTGATCTATTCTGGAGAATGTTCCATGGGCACAAGAGAAGAATGTGTATTCTGTTGCTTTGGGATGGAATGTTCTGAATATATCTGTGAAGTCCATTTGGCCCAGTGTCCTTCCTCATCTCATATTATAGTCTTTGGTTTAAAATCTAATTTTTCTGATATAAGGATTGCCACCCCAGCTTTGTTTTTGTGTCCATTAGTATGGTAAATTGTTTTCCACCCCCTCACTTTCAATCTGGGGGTGTCTTTGGGTCTAAAATGAGTCTCTTGCAGACAGCATATCGATGGGTCTTGTTTTTTTATCCAATCTGATAGCCTGTGTCTTTTGATTGGGGCATTTAGCCCATTTACATTCAGGGTAACTATTGAAAGATAGGAATTTAGTGCCATTGCATTACCTGTAAGGTGACTGTTACTGTATATTGTCTGTGTTCCTTTCTGGTCTGTGTTACTTTTAGGTTCTCTCTTTGCTTAGAGGACCCCTTTCAATATTTCTTGTAGGGCTGGTTTTGTGCTTGCAAATTCCTTTAGTTTTTGTTTGCCCTGGAAGCTTCTATCTCTCCTTCTATTTTCAATGACAGCCTAGCTGGATATAGTATTCTTAGCTGCATATTTTTCTCATTTAGTGCTCTGAATATGTCATGCAAGTCCTTTCTGGCCTGCCAGGTCTCTGTGGATAGTTCTGTTGCCAATATAATGTTTCTACCATTGTAGGTTACATATCTCTCTTCCCAAGTTGCTTTCAGGATTTTCTCTTGGTCTCTGAGACTTGTGAGTTTTACTATTAGATGTCGGGGTGTTGACCTATTTTTACTGATTTTGAGGGGGGTTCTCTGTGCCTCCTGGATTTTGATGCCTGTTTCCTTCCCCAAATTAGGGAAGTTCTCTGCTGTAATTTGCTCCATTATACCTTCTGCCCCCCTCTCTCTTTCTTCTTCTTCTGGGATCCCAGTTATTCTAGTGTTGTTTTGTCTTATGGTATCTCTTAGCTCTCGAATTCTGCCCTCGTGATCCAGTAGTTGTTTATCTCTCTTTTTCTCAGCTTTTTTATTTTCCATCATTTGGTCTTCTTTATCACTAATTCTCTTCTGCCTCATTTATCCTAGCAGTTAGAGCCTCCATTTTTGATTGCACCTCATTAATAGCCTTTTTGATTTCGCCTTGGTTAGATTTTAGTTCTTTTCTTTCTCCAAAAAGGGTTTCTCTAGTATCTTCCATGCTTTTTTCAAGCCCAGCTAGTATCTTTAAAATCATCATTCTCAACTCTAGTTCTGACATCTTACTAATGTCTGTATTGATTAGATCCCTAGTAGTCGGTACTGATTCTTGTTCTTTTTTTTGAGGTGATTTTTTTTTCCATCTTGTCATTTTGTCCAGAGGAGAATAGATGAATGAGAGAACAAAATGCTTGCTGGGTAACAAATACCCCAGAAATGTATACACTAAACAAATTAGAAGAGACCTGAAACTGGGGGAAAAGATAGGGAAAGAAAGAAAAAAGAAAAAAGAAAAGGAAAAAGAGAGAAAAAAAAACAGAATATGATGAAATATGATCAGGCTGGTGTGTAGATCAGTGCCATACTCTAGATTTTGGGTGTATTTTGGTCGGTTAGAAGAAAGTGCCTCCCAAAATTTTAAAGAAAGGACAACTTATATATGTACAAAAATAAGGGTAAATACAATGAAGGAATGGAATATGACTGTAAAGGTGAAAATTATAAAAGATTTTATAAAAGGAATTGATAAGAAGTTGGTTGAAAAAAGACAGAAGAGTTATTAAAAAATGGGGGGGGGAGGGAATGTGATCAGGCAGGAGACTAGAACAAAGCCATACACTAGAGATTTAGGGTGTATTTTGGTCTTTTAGAAGAAACTATATCCCAAGATTTTAAAGAGAGAATAACTTATATATATATACCAAGAATAAGGTTAACTACTATGAAGGGATAGAATATGACTCTAAAAATGAAGAATAAAAAAGATTTTTAAAAAAAGGGATTGATAAGATGTTGGTTGAAAAGGGGAAAAAATAAATTAAAAAAAAAGAAAAGAAAAAGAAAAAAAAGAAAATTTAAAAAATTAACTTTGAAAGACTAAAGAATCATAGGAAAAGAGCCATGAATTCTATGTGCAGTATTCCCCTATTGCTGGCGTTCTGCCATTCTCATTGATCGGTAAACTTGGTCTTGGCTGGCTGTTCTTGCTGATCTTCTGGGGGAGTGGCCTGTTGCTGTGGTTCCCAAATGTCTGCTGGAGGTGGAATTGCCCTGCCCTTGCCGGGTCTGGGCTAAGTAATCTGCTCGGGTTTGCTCTTGGGAGCTTTTGTTCCCTGCAAGCTTTCCGTACAGCTTTGGAGGACGAGAGTGAAATGGCGGCCTCTCAATCTCTGCCGCAGGAGAGCCAAGAACTTGGGGCCCCACTCCTCAGTGAGCCCCCAGAGAAAAGCAGTCAGTCACTCCCATCTCCCCTTTCTCTGGCTGCACGCCAAGCTCACCCGGCCTGTGACCAAGCATTGCTATCTCTGGGACATGACCCCGTGTGGAGTCTCCAAACCCAACAGATTCCTGCGGTGCACTCCTGTGCCACTCCTCCCAGGGGGAGGAATGGGAATCTCCCCAGATCTGCCACTTGTTGGGTCCCTGCTGGAGGAGCAGTGGCCCGACTGTGCCACAGATCACAGTTTATGGCAACCCCGAGCTGAGAGCCCACTCTTCAGCTCTGTCTCTGCAGCTAGCTTCCCTGCTCTGATACCTGGGAGCTCTGCCACACTCAGACACCCCCGGTCTTTCTGTGACCCTGAGGGTCCTGAGACCACACTGTCCCAGTGAGGGTTCTACCCTCTTCTTAGCCACTGTAGCAACGTCCCTCAGTGGAGCAGACTTCTAGAAGTTCCAATTTTGTGCTCCGAGGCTCTATCACTTGCCAGTAATGGCTACAGAGGCCCCCTCCCCCGCGATTTATATTCCCAAATATTGCCTCAGATTTACTTCTCCGCACATCCTACGTTCTAGAAAGTGGTCGCTTTCTGTTCAGAGAGTTGCTGCTATTCTCTTCTTTGATCTCCTGTTGAGTTCGTATGTGTTCAGATGGTTTGATCCCTATCCAGCTGAATTTCTGGGATCAGATGAAATTTAGGTCTCCTTCTCCTTCACCATCTTGCTCCTCCCAGCAGGTACTTTTTAAGCATCTATCAGCTTAGCATTGTGAAGGACACATTTAAGTAAACATGACCCAGCAACTGACATAAAAAACAGTTAATGAAGAAACAAAATTAGCATGTATGAAACAATGATGAATATGCCAACACCATGAGACTTGAACAATTTTAGACTATATCAAAAGGCAGAGGAAACTAATTGAGACACAGATACAGAAGGACTTATACAGAAAACATGCTGGACAGTGATTCAGGCATCAACCTTTTGCCACAGACATGCCTTAGCCCATACACTGGAGAAAAGTGATGTGGGATTTCAGGGGGGACAAAAAAGACAGCTTACCACAAAGCCTCTTCAAGATAAGGGATGCTTTAGAAAGATGGAATGGTGTTTAGTTCACATGGAAAAAATATAAGTAAAGGCACCAATGTGGAGATGGGCATGGAGACTTCTCAGGAGAGGGAAAACGTACCTACTTATTAAGGACCTGTGATGTGCCAAACACTGAGATTCCCATTTTACAAACACCATTTCATGTTATCTTCACAACATATGTGAAAACAGGATATTGATGAGGTATATTTCATAGCCATGCTTTCTAGTGTACTTGGTGGAACTTCATTCATTTATTTATTTAAAAGATTTTACTTATTTATTTGAAAGAGAGAGAGAGTGCACAAGTAGGGGGAGTGGCAGACAGAGGGAGAGGGAGAAGCAGGCTCCCCGCTGAGCAGGGAGCCTGGTGCAGGGCTCAATCCCAGGACTCCGGGATCATGACCTGAGCCGAAGGCAGATGCTCAACTGACTGAGCCACCCAGGTGCCCCCCCCCCTTTTTAAAAGATTTTATTTATTTGACAGAGAGAGCACAAGCAGGGGGAACTTTAAATTTTGTACAATAAAGGAAATTGCTTAGTATTAAGAGTCCACTGTCCCCTTGTGAATATTCTTTAGTAGCTGCTGTGAAATCAGAGGATTTTTCCTCTTCCATTTTCTTTCAATAAATATACACTAGGCACTTTGCAATCAGAAAAGAAAAAAATGTAAAAGATATAGTTTTTGCCTGGGAAAACATAAGAGTCTAGCAGGAAACAAAAAGAACACAAATAACTACTATAGAATAAGAATGGGACCAGAGAAGAGTCAATAATTAGCACAAAATGAGGACCTTCTACATACCACATACTATTAGACATACATTATCTGCATGCATTATCTCATTTATCTTCCAAGAACCACCTAAGAAGGCCATTACTATGCCCATGTTAAGAAAGAGTAATAAAATGTGAGAGTAATTCAGAAAATTGCTCTTAGTCACACAGCTATATGAACAGTTAATTTTCAAGCCAGATCTGACTGACCCAGAGCTCATGTTCTTCACAGACTAGATGCCCAATAAAAGGTAGCAGTTACTATGGTGTTCTCATTGTTTGGGATTTTTGTTTAACTATTATACTACACATACACATACTTCTCTGAGAGCGAATCAGAGAGTACCATCCAACCACACGAATTTAATTAATCTCTGTGATTTTCTTAAATAAAATGACTTTGCATTGCTCCTCAGATTCTGATTTCTTACCACGTACTTAGTCTTTTTAATTCTAAGTAAAAAGACAGACCTGGGGCACCTGGCTCGCTCAGTTGGTAGAGCATCCAACTCTTGATTTGGGGGTCATGAGTTCAAACCCCACATTGGGTGTAGAGATTACTTAAAAAAAAAGAAAAGAAAAAGAATGAAAGACCTGTTTTAAGTACTGTCTATATCTAGCTGTAGAAGCCAGAGAATAGCAGCACCGACCTAATTCTGCAGGCTGAATCATACAAATCTTTAAGTGACAGGTTCATTGGAGGTAGGAACTCTGCCCGCACTTGGGTACCTCATGTTTTTTTGCAGCTTTTCTGTGACTTGAGAGTGACTTCCTAGAGTTGAGGTATTAATAGAGCTCTGTTCATTCTGGCTTGCCAAAGATAACCCATTTTTGTTCCAAAAATACATAGGAGTGAAATTCATGAATGCCGCCTTTAAATTAAATCATTATAAAAAACAAAGAATTTGATCTCATGTAAGATATATTTAATTAATCAGAAGAATGCTTCTGCCTACACATCAACACAGTGGCTCATATTCAAATGAATTTCTGAATCAGATAATGACAGGTACATATTTTGTGAATATTGATATTCTGTCACAAATAGATCTTTCTTTTTGATTAAAAAGCTCATGTGCCTTTTCACTAAGTGGATGATTTGTTACACTCCTTTTAGCAGGTTTAGATGGGTTCTAATTTAATCTTCCTTTCCTGGAAACATGAGTCAGTACCACACAGCGAGGGAACTTCTGGTAGCTGGCAGCAAGGAGTGGTGAAATAGGAGATGCTTAGTTTTTCAACAGATCTGGGAACTAATATCTTAGCATTGTTCCTCATTATTTTGTGTGACTTTGTTGAAGTCATGAAAACTCTTTGAGTCTCACTTCACTCCCAGGTTAAATTATTTAGCTTGAGGATTAAATGATGACCAGTTTATCTATTTTATTACCATTAGCTACTCAAGACCCAGGATATGCTTTAATATATACAGGTTTTACAATAATAATTTTTTATACTTAAAATTCTCAATATAGATTGCTACAGTTTGGGGAGGGAAGTTAATTGGACAGTATATATCAACTTTGTCAATGTTGATATTACTCAGAAATTCCGATTTGAAGAATTTAGCATACAGACACCCGCAAGCATAGAGCTGTATATTTAAGATTGAATAATTATTTAAAATGGAAAATAGAAAGGGCCAAATTGAAACAGGATTTATTGTGGGAGGGACTTGGCAACTTATAGTTCAGCTATTAATTGAATACTATTAATTGAATACTTTCCAACCTTTAGAAAGAATCAAATAAAACTATGTAAACTGACTTGGAGAGAAATCTCTGGCCTGTTGATATGTAAAAAAACCAAAAAGCAAGTTACAGAACAATATGTTATGATGATCCTGACTTAGTACAAAAATCACTAGTTGGAAACAACAGTTTTATCATGGGCATGTGGGTCTTGTTTTGGGAAAATAGAATTGCAGATTTCTACCTTACTTTATATAATTTTCTACTTTTATAATTATGACAATAATCATTACTTTTGTAATAAAGATTAAACTTAAAAAGCTGTATGCTCCAGAAATCACATTTCAAGATATTACCCAACTGATTTGAAAACTTAAACCTGCCTGCAAATGCCTGTGGCAGTTTTATTCATAATCACCAAAAACTGGAAGCAATCAGGATGTCCTTCAGTAAAACAATGAGATTACAGTCTATGGTATATCCATACAGTTGAATATTATTCGATTATAAAACTAAATGAGCTACCAAGCCATGAAAAGACATGGATAAAAGTAAGAAAGTACTGAGGGTAAAAATAAATGAAAAAAAAAACCCAGTAATGATGGAGGTATGTTGGAGGAAGATAGGAGCCAACTAAAAGAGCTCTGAACAATTTGAGCAACAAAATAAAATAGAAATATATTACAACTCAAAGTATAAAATAAATATCAGTGAATCCATATTCACATAAATAAATTATTGAATAAATCAGTAAATGAGGGAGGAGAGACAAATCTCCCATACCAAAAATTCCAAATAATTTATTTTGATATTCCTACATTAAGGAGGTAGGGCATAATTTCTCACACCAGAAGTATGACCTGTCCATAGTGACTTCCTTCCACAGAGAACAATATGTAAAGTGATTTTTTTTAGAGTAACTTTTTATTGGTGAAATCTGGCAAACACTACCTCAACCAGATGATCAAGGTCAATATGAAGAATGATAAATCATGTTGATATTATGTATACTTGATATGATGTGATGAAATGGCACTTTACCTCTGTGATCTTCCTTCCAAAACCCATAATGCCATTCTAATGATAAGGAAAAAAATCAAACAAATTCTAACTGATGACCATCTTATAAAATACCTGACCAGTACTCTTGTAAACTATGAAGGTATTCAAAAACAAGGAAGGCTGAGGAACTTTACAGCTAAAAGGAGCCCAAAGAGACATGACAAGTACATGTAATATGGAATCCTGGATGGAGTTCCAAAACAGAGAATATTAGGTTAGAATTAAGAAAATCTGAATAAAGTGTGGACTTTAGTTAATAATAATGTATTAATCATCAAGTATAGCATATGTGAAAAAGTACACATGTGCTTTGATATTTTCTGGTTATAAGAACCATTTTTCCCCAGTAAAACCTTTTAAAAAAGAAATGTAGTGTGCAATGTATCTGCAACTGGATTCTATTGAGTGAATTTATTTTTATTGGAAGGGGGGGGGAGCAAAGGGAGAGGGACAAGCAGACTCTGCACTGAGCACAGAGCCTGATGTGATCTTGATCCCATGACCCTGAGATGATGATCTGAGCTGAGATCAAGAGTCAGACACTTAACTGACTGAGTCACCCGCGTGCCCCTATTGGGTGAATTTAAAGGAGACTCAAATAAATGGACACTCTTACATGTTTCTGGATAAGAAGATTCACATAATTTAGACTTCACTTTTTCCTTTATTTATATATAATAGATATATAAATATATAACACATATGTTATATAATATATAATTAAAAATATATATAATATACTTCCATTAACAATACGAACAAGAATGTATTTTGGAATGAAATAAGCTAATTCTATAATTTGTAGTAATAAATGATTAAGGAAGGATAAGTAAGATGATTATATAAAAAAATAAAGTTGAGAGAAACTGACCTTTCTAGAAAGAAACTGACCTTTCCAGAAATTTAAACAGATTATAAAACCATAAAAGTTAAAACAGTGTGTTACTGGCACATGGACTAACATACCAAGACAACAATATAGACAACATAAGCATTACATTTTTATCACATTAACTTCCTTTAAATTCGTAAAGAACTTCTCCATATCAGTATACAAAAATGAATTGTCCATTTAAAAAAGAGCAAATTATGCATATAATTTACAAAAGTAGAAATGCAAATGGATTTCTTTTTTTAATTTAAAATCAATTAACATACAGTGTCTTATTAGTTTCAGAGGTAGAGTATGATTCATCAGTTGCATATAACATGCAGTGCTCATTACATCAGGTGTCCTCCTTAATGCCCATCACCCAATTACCTCATCCCCCTCCCACCTCCCCTCCAACAACCCTCAGGTTCTTTCTCATAGTTAAGAATCATTTATGGGGGGCACCTAGGTGGCTCAGTTGGTTAAGTGGCTGCCTTCGGCTCAGGTCATGATCCCAGAGTCCTGGGACTGAGTCCTGCATTGGGCTCCCTGCTCAGCAGGGAGCCTGCTTTTTCCTCTCCCTCTGCCTGCTGCTCTGCCTCCTTGTGCTCTCTCTCTCTGTCAAATAAATAAATAAAATCTTTAAAAAAAAAAGAATCATTTATGGTTTGTCTCCCTCTCTGATTTTTTCTTATTTTTATTTTCCCTCCCTTCCATTATGATCCTCTCTTTTGTTTCTTAAATTCCACATATGAGTGAGATCATATATTTATCTTTCTCTGACTGACTTATTTTGCTTAGCATAATAACTTCTAGTTCCATCCACATTGTTGCAAATGGCAAGAATTCATTCTTTTTGATGGCAGAGTAATATTCCTGTGTGTGTGTGTATACATACATACATATATATATATATATATATATATATATATATATATATATATA
>NC_058413.1:70584717-70591210 GCF_002201575.2 Neomonachus schauinslandi | reverse complement strand
ATATATATATATATATATATATATATATATATATATATATATACACACTGCATTTCTTTATCCATTCATCTGTCGATGGACATCTAGGCTCGCTCCATATTTTGGCTATTGTGGATGTTGCTGCTATAAACATTGGGGTGTATGTGTCCCTTTGGATCACTATGTTTGTATCCTTTGGATAAATACATAGTAGTGCAATTACTGGGTCATAGGGTAGTTCTATTTTTAACTTTTTGAGGAACCTCCATACTGTTTTCCAGAGTGACTGCACCAGCTTGCATTCCCACCAATAGTGTAAGAGGGTTCCCCTTTCTCCACATCCTCACCAACATCTGTCGTTTCCTGACTTGTTAATTTTAGCCATTCTGACTGGTGTGAGGTGGTATCTCATTGTGGTTTTGATTTGTATTTCCATGAAGCCGAGTGATGTTGAGCATTTTTTCATGTGCCTGTTGGCCATTTCTAGGTCTTCTTTGGAGAAATGTCTGTCCATGTTTTCTGCCCATTTCTTGATTGGATTTTTTTTTTGTTTTTTGTGTGTTGAGTTTGATAAGTTCTTTATAGATTTTGGATACTAGCCCTTTATCTGATAAGACATTTGCAAATATCTTCTCCCATTTTGTTGGTTGTCTTTAGTTTCGTCAGTTGTTTCCTTTGCTGTGCTAAAGCTTTTTATCTTAATGAAGTCCCAGGAGTTCATTTTGCTTTTATTCTCTTGCCTTTGAGGATGTGTGTAGCAAGAAGTTGCTGTAGCTGAGGTTTAAGAGATTGCTGCCTGTGTTCTCCTCTAGGATTTTGATGGATTCCCATCTCATATTTAGGTCTTTCATCCATTTTGAGTTTATCTTTGTGTATGGTGTAAGGAAATGGTCCAGTTTCATTCTTCTGCATGTGGCTGCTCAATTTTCCCAGCACCACTTATTGAAAAGACTGTCTTTTTTCCACTGCATATTCTTTCCTGCTTTGTCAAAGATTAATTGACCATAGAGTTGAGAGTCCATTTCTGGGATTTTGTGTAAGTACCATCCTGTCTTGTCTACAGCTTTGGCATACAGCTTGATCCGGAATTGTGATGCCCCCAGCTTTGGTTTTCTTTTTCAACATTCCTTGGCTTCTCAGCGTCTTTTCTGGTTCCATAAATTTTAGGATGGTTAGTTCCAGCTCTGTGAAAAATATTGATTGTATTTTGATAGGGGTTGCATTGAATGTGTAGATTGCTTTGGGTAGCATGGGCATTTTAACAATATTTGTTCTCCAGTCCATAGCATGGAATGTTTTTCCATTTCTCTGTGTCTTCCTCAATTTCTTTCATGAGTGTTTTATAGTTTTCAGAGTACAGATCCTTTACCTAATTGGTTAGGTTTATTCCTAGTTATCTTATGGTTTGGGTGTAATTGTAAATGGGATTGGTTCTTTGATTTCCCTTTCTTCTGCCTCATTGTTAGTGTATGGAAATGCAACTGATTTCTGTTCACTGATTTTGTATCCTGCCACTTTGTTGAATTCCTGTATGGGTTGTAGCAATTTTGGGATGGAGTCTTTTGGGTTTTCCATATGATGTATCATATCACCTGCGAAGAGTGAGAGTTTGACTTCTTCTTTGCTGATTTGGATGCCTTTTAGTTCTTTTTGTTATCTGATTGCTGAGGCTAGGACTTCCAGTACTGTGAACAACAGTGGTGATAGTGGACATCCTTGCCATGTTCCTGACCTTAGGGGAAAAGCTCTCAGTTTTCCCTGTTGAGGATGATATTCACTGTGAGTTTTTAATATATGGCTTTTATGATACTGAGGTATGTTCCTCTATCCCTATACTGCAGAGAGTTTTTATCAAGAAAGGATGCTTATTTTGTCAAATGCTTTTTCTGCATCTATTGAGAGGATCATATGGTTCTTGTCCTTTCTTTTATTAATGTGGTGTATCATACTGATTGATTTGCAGCTGTTGAACCACCATTGCAACCCAGGAATACATCCCATTTGCTCTTGGTTAATAATTCTTTTAATGTACTGTTGGATTCGGTTTGCTAGTATTTTGTTGAGAAATATTCCATCCATGTTCATCAGGGATATTAGCCTGTGGTTCTCTTTTTTAGTGGAATCTTTGGTTTTGGAATCAGGGTAATGCTTTCCTCACAGAATGAATTTGGAAGTTTTCCTTCCATTTCTACTTTTTGGAATAGTTTAAGAAGAATAGGTATTAACTCTTCTTTAAATTTTTGGTAGAATTCCCCTGGGAAGCCATCTGGCCCTGGACTCTTGTTTGTTGGGAGATTTTTGATTACTGATTCAATTTCTTTGCTGGTTATCAGTCTGTTCAAGATTTCTATTTCTTCCTGTTTCAGTTTTGGTAGTTTATATGTTTCTAGGAACTTATCCATTTCTTCCAGATTGTCCAATTTATTGGCATATAATTTTTCATAATATTCTCTTTTTTGAGAATTACAAATTAAATCACATAGATTGAAAAGTTTGCTAATGCACTGCATTGGTGTGCGATGGGGATACAGCTAAACTTTCTTGTTGAATTATAAATTAATATGACCTTTATGGGGGACAGTTTACTAAATCTATCAAAATTTCCTCTGCACATATACTTTCATCTAGCAAATCTTATTCTAGTAACATTCAACAGATATACTTGCTCATGTCTGAAATGAAATATGATGAAAAAAATAATCACTGTGTGTTTTAAATGGCAAATATTAGAAACAACTTAATTTTCCATCTAGTGGTGCAGTGCAATGCTGTGCAGCTATTACAAAGATATATCTGTGTATACTGGTTTCCAAAATATATTGTTCAGTAAAACAATGTAAAATATACAGCAGTGTATATAGTATGCTATAATTTGGGAAAAGCAAAAACTCACTGTATGTATAGAAGATCCATATAAAAATGGATAATAGCAATGTTATTTTGGAGAGGAGGATATAATGGGGGGCTTAAAAGAGTGTTTGGGTAGTAGATTCAGTTTTAAATTTTGTACCTTGTGCATATGTTACTTATACATAAGTAAACAATGAAGAGAAAATGAGATCAAATATTTTTTTCTTAGTCTGTATTTGCATTATCATCTCAGTAAATACAAGCAAGAAATAAAATGGTGTATTTTATATTATGTGTTTGGGCTTTATGCAACAATCTTAAATAACCTTAAGGCTCTCAATAAAGAAGAGTTAAAATCTAAAAGTGAGAGGCAGAATCTTAGTCAGTAAAGCTGGGCTTATCATTGCGAAAACAAATATTAAGAGTAGGGTGATGATGTCTTCAAACCTACAGCTAAAGTCATTTCTATGAAGATTTCTAATGCTAGTAATAGGGGATTAACACTGCAGAGGTTTGCAAAGGTTGCAGTTGTAGAAGCCAGGTTAAGTCCGAAACAGTATCTGTAGTTCATCTACCTTGGGTTCTTGCTTCTTTATCATCTATACCAGTATGAGCCACTTGCTCAGACCTTTTTTGTTCTGACCAACCTCACTGGCTTTATAGACCCTTGGAGAATGTTAGCGCTGGAAGGATCTTCAGAGATGATGTATGTGGTCACAATCTTTGTAATTTTTTTTTTAAGATTTTATTTATTTATTTGAGAGAGAGAGTATGAGAGGGGGGAGGGCCAGAGGGAGAAGCAGACTCCCCACCAAGCAGAGAACCCGATGCGAGACTCGATCCCCAGACTCCAGGATTATAACCTGATCCGAAGGCAGTTGCTTACCCAACTGAGCCACCCAGGCACCCACAATCTTTGTAATTCTGACAGGGAAACAGATGCTGCAGAAAGGTTAAGGGAGTTTCCTTGGGGCATAGAGGTAGTTAATAGTGGAGCCAGGACTGGTGACCGAGTTTACTGACTCCCAGTTCAGTGCTGCATTTGCCTTATAAATCTTCCTTTTATGGGCTGTCCTTGTGTTCAACAAGAGTCAAAAATACTTTACCAGGAAGTTGAAGTAGTCAACATGCAGGTCCAAAAGCCCTGAGGACTCAGGG
The DNA here is from genome assembly GCF_002201575.2 of Neomonachus schauinslandi. Lineage (NCBI taxonomy): Eukaryota > Metazoa > Chordata > Mammalia > Carnivora > Phocidae > Neomonachus > Neomonachus schauinslandi. Next base: position 70,587,223 of record NC_058413.1, on the reverse strand, counting down.
CATAGATGTGGATCCATAGCCTCCACTTTACGACTGTTTCTATCCTGTGAGCATTACCTGGTGAGGATGTGTGATCACAAGCGTTTTGAGGAACACTGCTAAGGTAGCCAGAATGCCACATACCAACTGAGAGCAGTGTTACATCACAATTCTTGCTGCTATATCCATATAACATTCCCCCTGGTTGAGCTTCCTGTATGCTTCCAGGAGGTGGAATCCCTTTTAGGATCATTGGCATGTCCTTTAAGAATTCAATTGCAAAGTAATAAGGGGAAAGAAAATTAACACTAATAGGTACCTACCATATGCCATGTTCTATATTTTATGCCTGGAGGTTCAAGGATTAAAAAGATATGATCCCTTCCCTCAAGAAGCCTGGTGCCTATCAAAGGAGACAGTTAAGTAAGTGAATTGATAGAGAACAATGTCATATATACTATAGAAAATGCATCTTCACCATGTATTGTAAACATTGAATGGTGGCTCTGATTACCTGGGGACAGGTAAAGCTAAGTCTAGAAATGGACTCAGTGAATGTTTTATAGAGTAAATGATGAGTGACTAAACAAATATTCCAGACTGATACGGGGCAGGGAGTAGCATACACAATGGCAAGGGCATTGAGGAAACAAGATCTATTTTAAATTCCCTTTTCATGAGGCTTAAGCTGTTCACTATCAATATTTATTTTTCTTGCTTTGTGTGTAATCTGTTTCTTACAATTTGACAGATCTCAAAGTCCCAGAATAATTCAAAGTTCAGTTGCAATTCTGTTCATAATCAAAATCTGAGTTGTGATTGAGGACGCTGTGAAAAAAAAAAGATGCATTAGTTCTTTTTGCTTCATGTAACTACTTTGCTATATTGCTCTTCCAAAAAAACGGTGAAACACTTTGTATCTTTACACTTCCAAAAAAAAGTTGAGAAGAGTAGGTGAACCACTTTACAAAGAATAAACAGCTATATCCATACATGTGATTATGATGGTGAGGGTGATGATGGTGATAATAGTGATGATGATGATGATGATGATGATGATGAAAACAAAGGATATCTGTTTTGGTTCATGGCAGAGAGAATTCTCTTACATCTGATCAATTTATTGGTAAGTAAAGACAGCTTCTCTGTGAGCAAAAATCCTGAACAGAGCTGCTGTCAAGAGAAAATGACTTGATACTACCTTGACATATCAGTAGGAACTGAAAAGTAGATAGTGACTTCCACTGGTATCTGAGAACTGGCAGAAGAGGGATGGGTTGTCTCACTAATAACTCCATTTCTTCTAGCAAAAAACTTCAATAAAAGATAGTATATTTTGAGGTTCTGCATGTGTCCTTAATTATAAATGGAGTCTGGCCTTTTTGAAATAATAGGGGTCAGGAGTCATAAAAGCCAATGAGATTTTGCATATGCTTGTGTGTGAGTGTGTGTACAAGTGTATACTCCTACATCATACCTGCATATACACACATAGATATATGCAAAGGTATCCACATGTATCAATATGACTTGCTCACAGACTCATATCTAATGTCTTATCTGCAAGTGTCTCTCATACACTCTTCCATTCTGTGAATTTTTTTTTTCTTTCCAAATGACATGGGCATGTTAATTTGGGCCCAGGTGTGTTAGCATCACCCTGGACACTGATGTCATTATATTACTGACACTATTCATAAAGAAACATCAGGAATGACTAACATGTAATATAGCGGATGCTGATTTTAAATGCATGAGTTTATGGCAATTAAACCTGCTGTTTTTGGATGCTTTGACAAAGGACTGGAATTGGAAATAGTTCTCCTCAATTATTTTAATAAAATTATTTCAGTGAGTGAAATTTAAATAATTTGGCTAATATAAAATATTTTTGTCAGAAATTGAAATTGATACCATGCTGCATAATTTAATTTTTTCTTTGCTTGCTGTTTTCTCCTTCATTAGCTACACAGTGATAAGGTATAATAAAGAAGATAGATGGAGTAGTGGACTAGCTATAAAGAAATATACATCCAAGAAATATTGTGGGTGATTGGACTAGACATCCACCTAAATATCAGAATTAGCTGGGAAAATGAGACAGATAATCTTAAGCCTCAGATTTAGTTTTGCACAGAGAGGCAAAAAGATGAGGGAATTTGAGTTGCAAGGAAAATAAACCCAATAAAATTTGCTCAGCTATGAATGAGGGAGATTTGGGTTATTATATAAACATAACAAACAATTGCATTGACATTACTAACGAGGAGCAGAGTACAGCTGGGTCTCCTGGGACTGGAACTAGATTGTCAGGAACTAATCTCTCTCTCTCTCTCCACACATGCACATGCACATGCATGCCATGTTTTCCCTTCCTTCCTTTTTATGTCATAATAGGAAATTCCCTTCCTCCCTCCCTTCCTTCCTTCTTCCCTTCCTTCCTTCCTTCCTTCCTTCCTTCTTCCTTCCTTCCTTCCTTCCTTCCTTCCTTCCTTCCTTCCTTCCTTCCTTCCTTCCTTCCTTCCTT
>NC_058413.1:70562949-70584707 GCF_002201575.2 Neomonachus schauinslandi | reverse complement strand
CTTCCTTCCTTCCTTCCTTCCTTCCTTCCTTCCTTCCTTCCTTCCTTTCTTTTCTGTCAGCTTGTCTGTTGCATTCTCCTTTCTGGAAAGCAGGTTTTCTGCTTACTCTTTGTATCATTTCTCCCATAACTATGGCTTGAATGTGGCTATGATTTGTCTTTCATAAACTTTGGTCTCAACACTACATGGATCTTTATCTATAGAATAACACACTACCATGTGGAAAATCTCTGTTTTCTGGTTCAGTTTCTCAAGAAGAATCCACTGTGCCCGTGGATTGTCTAGCTTTGGTTAAATTCAGATATTACCAATTGTGTTCAGTGAGGTGATGGCTATGAGCATGAAAAAAATATGAGTGTATGAGATGTCATGGAATGAATAATTCTTGGGAGGAGACAATTTATCTGGGTTCTAGCTCTGGCTCTGCTCTGGTTCTGCTGTGATCTGATATTGTGTCCATTTGTCTTTTCTAAGACTTAGCTCATCTTCAAAATAATGTCTTCTTGGAGGATGTCATCAAGAGGATGTAGCTGCTGGTTGGCCCATTCACTGAACCTGGGCAATCAGAGGCTCCTCATCCCCTCCTCTGTCCATGGAATGTACATTCTGCCCACCATTCCCACAGCTGAGACTGTTTAAGGATGCAACCTTAAGAGAGTAATGTTTTACTGAGAATGGATAGTACATGTGACTGAACCCATTAAGGCCTCTATGTAAACTTTTAAGATTCTAGTCAACAGGTGCAGATATCTACTTATCTCACGGGCTGCCCAGGACAAGCCTCATAAGATCCCTTGCTTACCACACCGGCCACCTACCATTCTGGAGTGGCCTGTCTCTTTCTTCCATCTCTCATTGGTGGCCCATTTCAGGTTTCACCTGGGAAGCTCCTGAGGTTTTGAACCAACATGTTTATATTATAGTATTTTCTAAGTTTCCTCTTAGCTTGAGATTGGTCAAATCTGTGATACATGCTGAAGAAAGTCCTCACTGTTGGGCTTGTGACAGAATGTAGAAGGATAAAAGGTGGGGGGTTGGGGGGCGGAATCAGAAACCACACCAGTGTTTCTAGCTTCATTTTATGAATTTAGAAATCCAAATTTGTATATTAAAAACCAAAACAAAACATGGGTTGTGTTGGGGTCAGTGCAATGTGCAACGCTAAAAAATTTAAACCTAGAGCTGAGATACATGTTTATTTTGTTTAATAAAGGTAATTGCTTATCACAATTTTCAAAAGTATCTGATTTATATGTATCTTTGCAGTAAAGCTGGAGTGAAAAGTTTTTTGTTCTTCTTTTGTCATCGGTTAGAAAAAGTGGTTATGTGTGATTTTTGATCAAGTAGTTAGTTCTGTTATGTTCTGGAAATTAGTTGTGGAATTCAGCAAACCTGATTCCCTGCTGTGTGAAATGGGAAACCAGGAGAAGAAAGATCTGTGAGGAGAATAAGTGAGCTCAGTGCTTTGATGAACAGGGGGCCAGGTGTTAAATTTAACTGCCTCTAGAAAAAAATCAAAATTTTGCTTTTCAGCATTAGTCTCACACTTTCTAATCATGGTGAACTTTTATAGGAGGAAGAAACGGCATGGTGTCCATGGCAAAACATTTTAAAGAAACGTGTTCATGGCAGAGATTTAAATTATTATGTTCTCTTTATTAATAGATTTTTAAAACATACAGAATTGAGTATATCAAAAACTCATTTCTATCATTCAGTTTTCTCAGATATTAACATTCACCATATTTACTTCAGATTAGTTTAAGAAGCAAAATAACTGCAGATCAAAGTGGAATTCCCAAGATACCCTCCTTGATCCTGTTTCCTGTTTTTTTCACAAAAATTTAATATCTTAAAATCATTTTGTTCATCATGGAAAGGGAGAGACAATGTTTATGGCCACATATAGTTTCTACATATTCATACATCTATAAACATATACAATATGATATTCCATGTTGCATATTCATAGCTGTCTTTGAATGAATGTTTACAAAATTTATAGAACTGGTATCAGCTTTTCATCCTAACCATGTTTATGGGGAATTATCTGTACAGATAAATATTAGCCGCCATGTATTTATTCTTTCTCTTTTTAATGAGTGTTTAAATTGTTTCCATTTTTAAATTATTAACCACATGAATATTCTTGTTTATATCTCCTTGGAGATGTGTGCTAGGGTTTCTTTGTATATCCACAGGTGCAGAGGCTGGTCTAAGGATACACACTCTTCCATTTTACCTCTTACTGACCAACTGCTTTCCAAAGAAATTATATTAATTCATAATCCCACCAGTAATGTTTATGATATCCTACTTCTTCAGATCTTCACCATTAATTGAAAAGCTCAGAGTTTTAAATTTTGTCAGCATGCTGAATATTAAAAAATATTTCGCCTTGTCTAACTTGCATTTCCCGAATATCAGTGGAATTAAAATATTCTTATGGATTTATTGGGTATTCTTGTTTCTTTTCCTATAAACTGCCTTTTTGTAGAACTTGTTAATTTTCCACTGAATTGTCTATCCTTTTCATTAAGATTTGTAAAGTATTTAAAAAGTTGTTGATGCTTGTTCTTCATTAGTGATTTTCTTTTACCACTTGATTTTTAAATTTTATAGTGTTTCCTCTGGTTCACAGAAATTGTAATGTACTCACATTTATTAATATTTCCATTTACATAACCTGCCATTCAGGAGTTCTTTGAAAAATATTTTCCCATCTTAAGGTCATAAAAAATGTCTTATACTTATTTGGTAAATTTTAAATATAAACATTTAAATATTAAAGTAAGTATTTAAACCCATCTGAAATACTTCATGTGAAATGTATGGATTTTTTTCCCCAATAACCAATAAAATTGAGCAATCTGAAATTTCCTACTGACTTTTAATGCTACTACTGTCCTAAATTAAATTCATATACAGGTGTTTCTCTCTTTCTGGGTTCATTATTGTAAAATGAAAATTAGAAGTTAATCCTACTACCTGGTTGTTCTTCTAATTTGTACTTTATTTTTCTTTTTTCTTTTTACTTTTTTTTTTTTTTTACTTTCTATATAAATTTGTGATTGGGGCTATACCAAAAAGTAGAAAAACCTGTTAAAATATTCATTATAATTATGTTAATTTGGAGACATTTCCATCTTTGTGACATTGAATCCTCTCTTCCATAACCATGGTATATATCTCCATTTGTTCATTTCTTGAATTAAATCTTCACATCTTTCAATCAATTTATTGATAGGCATCTCATAGTAATGTTATTTGGTAAATAGGAATTATTATTGTTGCATTGGCTATTATGAGCTAATAAGAATGCTATCATTATTTGAAAAGTGAACTTTTATTGGAAAGACTGGGAAATGGTCTAAATTTTACTAAGTATTATCTTGACATCTTTTGTAGAAATTATATTTTATGCAAGTGGGGATCATTTTGTCTTTTTATTTCCAAGTAATATACATTCCATTTCTTTTTATTTGTCTTATTACTCCGGCTAGGATTTATAGTAACATTTTGTAATTTTAGTATACATTACTTGGGGTTTTCCATTCAGATATTTATATCACCTGCAGATAGGGGCTATGTTATTTCTTCCTTTCTGCTCTATATGTCTTTTAATTCCTTTTCTTGGCTTATTATGCTGGCTAGTACTTTCATTACTATGTTGAATAGCTGTGGTGAGAGTGGACATCTTTGATTTGTGCTTGATATTAGGGAGTAAGCATTCAGTCTTCTGCAATATGTAAGATGTTAGCTTAAGTATTTTTGAAGATTCTTTTTATCTGTTTGAGGAATGTCCCCTATATTCCAAGTATAGAGCTATCCCCCCGACTTAGTTTAGCCTTCGTTCTAGATCATGTGGAATTTCAGCTTCTCCAAAGAACTTTTCCTGGTTTCCATAATCTCTGCACTCCTGATATGTTTATCATTATGCAATTTGGCAAATATTGAAGTCTAATGCTTTGCTGTCTTGCTGTTTTATGTGTTGCCTTCCATTTAGTCTGTACCTGACAAATTAAATTAAAATCTGAGAGTGTAATTCAAGAATCAATATTGTTTAAAGCACTCTAGTTGGTACCAATATGCAGCCAAGTCTTAGCACAAAAGTTGTCCTAAAGCAGTGGTTCTCATGCCTTACCATGTGTAAGAATTATTGGGAGGGCTTGGTAAAACTGATTTCTGGGTTCACCCTCCAGAGTTTCAGATTTGGTAGAAATCTAGATATGTGAAACCCAACTATTTCCAACAAGTTCCCAGGTGTCTCTGATGCTGCAGGTCTGGGGACCATACTTTAGACTAGCGGTCCCAAAGAATCCTAATTCGGCACTAGTGTTCCAGTAGAAAGCATTGAACAGAAATTACTAACACAGTAAACGTTCATGATGGAGATCCTATGATGATAATTTACACTATAAAAGAAATTAACTTTGCTTGGTGCTTTGCTTTTTACAAAACACTTTCACATCAGATATATATTTTGACACAATCATATGATTTTAATAGTAATAATATATCCATTTTTTCATAACGGTAAGTTGGAACTCATAAAAGTTGAGAGCATCCCCCAAAGCTGCACAGTAAATAAATTGCAGATTCAGTCTTGAATCTAGATTGTTTTTTTCACTTAATAGACTCAAATAAATGCTTTCATGAATATCACTGTATTTTACCCATCTTGGAATCTCATGAGATAAGATGGACAGGTATTGATTTCTCCATTTTATAGAAGAAGAAATCGATATATAGAAAGATGATAATCTTGACCCAGCACAAACAGCCCCAAGTTTTAGCTTCAACTGTCGTCACATTTTGAGTTACCATATTTCAGTGGCATACCAAGGTAGAGGGCAGTAGGAGGGACTCACACCTGGTACAAGCGATAAGAGGATGTGATGTCTTTAAATAATTTAACAACAACTTTTAATTTATCTGTTTTTTATTATTACCACCTGTTGGAAATTCTATGCAACCGCAGTGTTAAAATGTTCTTCCTGTTAAACTGCCCTTACTGTCCCCATGTCATATATGCCACTACTCTGTTTCGTAAGGGGTACTATCTTCAGGAGGAGCCAATAAAAATAAAAGCATCCCTCACATTGCCCAGTTCTGAAATGTACACATTTCATCTACACAGTTTAGTTAAATAACACCAGCCCCCTAACATCATGGCTCAAACTTCAATTACCACAGTGTATTAACTGAATAATTGCATAACTGCTAGCTTTCCAGTCCACAAGCCACCATGTAAATAACAGATGCTCACATATTCAGTGACCAATCACATCACTCCTTTCAAGGTCTGCCAATGATTGGCCACAGCACATCTGTTATTCAGTTCTACAGATAGCAAAGCATGTGGTTGTATTGCTTCCTCTTGTCCCAGTGATAAACCCACTGAAATTAAAAACAAAAACAAAACAAAACAAAACCATGATTGAAAGAGGAAATTGGCCAACAAAGATAAAAGTGCATCAAAGAAATAAAAAGTGGTAAAGCTGGAAGTGAAATTCAAATCTATTATCAATGGAGGTATAGAAGAAATAGCAACTGTGGGCATGTTCACATTACCACTCTTCTCTGTATAGGCAGCAAGAAGAATTGAGTAAATGTGAATTTATCAACAGAAATGAGAAATATAATAGTAACAAAAAGGATGGAGATATCTCAGAGAAGATATCCTGACAGAAAAAACTTCACCTTAAAGGAACTCTGGGAGATATTTCATGACATTGGAAATGCAAAAGATCAAATTTGGAAGCTTATTCAAACTTAGAAGGAATTATTCACCCTTCTATTATTACAATTCACCAAAGCATAGAAAAGATGCTTACCCCAAATCATAAATTATATGATGAGAAGAAGGCAAGCACTATTCAAATTACCTTTGGTAAGTTTTTTATAAAGAAATAAAACATTATTTCTTAATGTTTTTAATACTTCAAAATGTAATGTACTAAATAACTGTAATTTTTATTTAAACATTTTCTATATATTCGTAATCCACATTAGGAGAGTTTTAAAGTGTTTTGACAAAACTTTTAAGGGTCAGAGAATAATTTTAATTTTTCCCATTGGTTATTAAGACTGTTTTACATGGTTTCAGCTTGCATGGTTATTTTTATGGTCTCTTAACATTGTACAAAGTGAGAATTGCCTAGGATTAAATAAATGTTGTCAAAGAAAATCTTTATCCTTTGTGACGGGAGCCAACTCTATTCATGACCGTCATTAATCTCTATCAGTAGGAAGTGGATAGAAAGGATTTAATATCTTATCAGAGCCATCTTATTTTCACTTTATGAGTAATGTGTTGGATTCCTAACACAATTCCATTAGCAAAGAAGGAACCACATCTTTGCCATTTATTAGTAGAAACAAGTTTTAAACACTTCAAGCCCACAGAAAACTATAGAAAACAGTTCAGGGGCACCTGGCTGGCTCAGTCAGTTAAGCAAATGACTCTTGATTTCAGCCCAGGTCATGATCTCATGGGTGGTGGGATCGAGCCCCAAGTCAGGCTCCATGCTCAGCAGGGAGTATGTTTGAAGATTCTCTCCCTCTGCCCCTTCCCCTGCTCACATGCTTCTCTTTCAAATAAATAAATCTTGGGAAAAAAAAAAACAGTACAACAAATAACCATCTTAAATACTAACACTGTACCATATTTTTGTCTTAAATTATTACACTCAAAGAAGTAAAACAGTATAGATAGATTGTAGTTGAATCTTCATCTACCCTTCTGCCTTCTTACCCAGACGTAGTCACTACTAGCTTTTCACATTTAGAAAATTCTCGGTATGTATTAGATATTAGCATTACTATTGTTATCGTTTTTTCTGCTGTCTACTCTGGAGAGTTCAATATGGAGAGATGCCTGTCATGCTTCCTGACATTGGGTTGTTCCTTCTCTTGAACTAACCCACAGCTGTTGCCTGAACCAGTGCAGTTATTTCTCACTTTTCTCTTCTCTTCCTATTTTGCAAATCTCTGTGGCTAAATGGCTCACTGCAGTCTCAGAAGCAGTCCTGCCCTGAAGCTGACAGTCGTCCTACAGCAGAATAATAGAAAGTGAAGTTCCAGGGTGGGAATCTTGCATTAAAGAGAAAATGATTCTGTATCCTCATTGGAGGTTGGACCCCTTGTCAGCTTGTATATATGTCAAGTGGCTTACCTGCGGCATCATCCCCCATGCCTCCAAAGTGGTGGGAGAGTTTGCTGAATGCATTTGTGTGGCATCAAAGACTATTTGCTCTCTTCTTGTCACAACCCTGTAGTCGGTTTTAAACAAAAATGAAAGGGGCATCCCCAGGCATTCCTGGCATTGGAAAATTTGCTTCAGCATCAACACAGCTGGAGGGGCATTTTCAAAATTTCCCTTTCTGAAAGCAAGCCTCCTTGGTTTCCTCCTACAGACTTTATTGGCAATCTGGGCCCATTCCAACTAATCAATAAATAAAGCCCAGTTAAGCCACATTTATTTCTTGAGCAAATAGCAATCAGTGTATTACTGTGGAAGCTCAGGCCCTGTACATCACCTGAATCAGTAAACAATGAATGTTGGGGCTTTGAGACTCCATTCTGAAGGGAAAGGCCTGCCTCAAAGGCAGGGAAATGGACACTAGATCACTTAGATTTATATGTTGCTTAATTATCTGGAGAATAAGCTCAACTCTGCATTTCATTTAAAATGTACAGGTACCTACTTCTTTGATGTACTGTTTTTCCCAAGACTTTGTTGTTGTTGTTGTTTATCTTTTAATGATTGTATAGCAATTAATAACTTTAAAGAAAAACATTTGGTAATTACTTACTATCTCAGGCACTTTTGAATATTTTATCTCATGTAATTCTCATACCTCCACTGAATAGAAAAGAACCCAAGTGTACACTTGTAATAAAGTGTGTGTTTATTATCCAATCCCTGGTTTGTTAAAATGGTTTGTTTACTTGATTTATCCTTTCCACTACACTGCAGTTTCTCTAAGGGCACAGAACAGGTCATGTTCAACTTGTAGCTTTCATAGAACCTTGCTTGGTAGGTGCTCAGTAAATAGTTATTGCTTAAATGGACTAAAGAATTAAGATTAATTGGGAGATTCATCTTAGAAGTAATTATCTTCTTTCCATACTTGTACTCCCTAAAAGTAACAGCACATGATTTTTATTTTAACGGAATGGACTCAGGAGACACTGTCACAGAACAGCTGAGTGACCTTGGCCAAGCCATGTCACTTCTTTGGGCTTCACTTCCTTCCTGAGAGGAAGAAAAGATACTTCGTTAACTCCCCTTCTAGTTGTAAATTTCTGTGTAATTTTCTTTGGAAAGAATTGAAATGAGGCGCTTTTTCTTTTGTAATTTTATTCTTAAGTATCCTTTTTATTTTAATTATTCCATGATATAGATTACTGCAGGATCAATTGTAGAGATATAACAGTTATAATAGGTCTGGGGAAGGGATAATTATATCTTCTTTCTGTCAAAGTCCGGAATCCTTTGGCCCCACCTGGCCATTACCAACAAATACAGTAACAGTCATGTAAAAGTTTCTCATGCAGTGATTTCATTAGAAGAACATATAACTGAGAATTAGGATGTAAATATAGATCCTTCCTGGCAGTTGTAATTTAATAAAGCATAGGTACAATTATTTGTATGTAATTAACCTTCAACCCTAGGTTTTACATCCCATGAGGGCAGGAATTTATCTGTCTTGTTCATCATAGCATGGCTTTTGCAATATTTAATGAATTTATTGTGTGTGTACGTATATACATACATGTGTATATATACATAATATGCATATGCATATATACATATAATATGTATGTGTGATATGAATAAATATTCAAGCTCATACATTAACATTTATTCACTTATTTTGGTAGAAGGTATTTTCACCCATTCAAATCATGTAATTTGTAGTTTACAGACATGCAATGCTGCTGGGTAGAGTCATGAACCTGTTGCTTCAGGTGCCAGACTTGTGTATCCACAAGACAATGTGCAGCATGAGCTCAACAGCAGGTGAATGCTCTGAGCTGATGTGGAGCATGACTGCTTATGTCTTTGAGGTACCCTCAGGGGCTTCCCAACAGTGATTTATTATTTTATATCTCCTGGAGCCTGGTTTTCAAGTTAGAGATCAAAAAAAATTTTTTTTTGAAAATTGGGTAAAATTCCATCTGGCCATTTTTTTTCACTTGAAGAAAATAAACAGATAAACATCTCCTATATAAGCATGTTTCTGTTTTTTACTACAACACAGGAAAATGGCAGTAAAATGATAGCATATTTTAAAACCCTTTGGTTTCAATGCAGAGAATAGTTTGGCAAGGGGCATGTCAAAATGTGGAGAGCCTGGAGAGAAGAGGCAAAGGCAGTAAGTGATAAACTCCAGAGCTGATGGTGGCTTGGGTAACAGGGTGTGTAACTGTGAAGTGGAGAGAAGCAGGTACATTTGAGAGATATTAGACTTATAGAATTCATTTTACTTGGTGGTATATAGGAAGTGGAGTAGAGCTTCAAAGATGAATTCAGTGTATCTGGCTTGAGACTTATAAAGGCAAATTGAATCCATTCAGATATAAAATTTGATGTATTATATACAAATTTGAACTTATTTGCCTTAATATTTAAATTCTTCATTCTTATTTAATTTTTGTCTACTTCTTAGGGCAAAATCAAAGAGAGGTATTCAAGTTTCTTTCTTTTTTACTTTTTGTTAGTTGGGGGCAATATTTCTTTTTCTTTTACTTTTATTTATTATAAATAATCTTGCTAGTTAGTAAATTTTTAATATTGTTAAACATGTTGACTTTTTTATCTCCATTTGCCTAAGGAAAACACATGCTGGGTATTTCTTTGCCTTTTGCTTTTCATCATTTCTTTTGAGAATATTTGTGGTTTAATGGAAACATAAGATATTTTTTGTTTTAAAGGATATACTTGATTTTAGTTTACATAGTTATGATTTTTCCTTTTACATTTTTTACTACTTTCTATAAGAAGTATGCTTTCTTTGTATATTTTGTGATGTTTAAATACATTGAGTTAGGTTCCAAGATATCATCATATAATCTATATTCTTTGATTGTCAAGATAAAGCAATAAAATATACATTTTCATTCCTCTTCAAAAATGAGGAATTAGTATATTCCATACTAGTGGTTGTAAACCTAGGCTGATTGATAGAATCACCTCAGATGCTTTTAAAAATCCCAGTGCTCAAGCTAAACTCCATACCAATTCCATCAGAAACTTGAAAGTGGAACCTTGACATCCACATTAACAAAACAAAACAAAACAAAACAAACAAAACAAAACACAAAAAACACAATAACAACAAAACCTCCTCAAATGATTCTAGTGTTCTGCTAAGGTTGAACAACAGTGTTCTACTCCTCTTTCTACTCTCTTTTCATGTCCTCCTTTGCTTATTCATCATGCAAATCCAATCCAATCCTTTTGTGTCAGTGACGAACTAGAATAAGCTATATCAAAACTTGGCGTCTTAAAGCAGTCATCTTATTCTATCTCAGGATGCTGTGGGTTAGGAATTTGACAGGGTACAGTGAGAACTTTTATTACACATAGCATTGCAGAGATGACTTGGTGATATTCTACTGGCAGATGGGCTGGTCTGGAAAATTCAAGATGGCTTTCCTCACATGTCAGCATTTTGGCAGTGATGACTGGAAGACTGGACTCAACTGGGATTATCTAACAAAGCACTAAACTGTGGCTTCTCCAGCATGTTTTGTGTATGTATGTGTGTATAAGTGTTTTTTTTTTTAATTTTATTATGTTATGTTAGTCACCATACAATACATCATTGGTTTTTGATGTGGTGATCCACGATCCATTGTTTTCGTATAACACCCAGTGCTCCATACAGTACATGCCCTCCTTAATACCTATCACTGGGCTAACCCATCCTCCCTCCCCCCTCCCCTCTAAAACCCTGTTTGTTTCTCAGAGTCCATAGTCTCTCATAATTCATCTCTCCCTCCAATTCCACCCCCCATTTTCCCCTTCCTTCCCCTAATGTCCTCCATGCTATTCCTTATGTTCCACAAATAAGTGAAACCATATGATAATTGACTTTCTCTGCTTGACTTATTTCACTTAGCATAATCTCCTCCAGTCCCATCCATGTTGATGTAAAAGTTGGGTATTCATCCTTTCATCCATATTACTCATGGCTGAGTAATATTCCATTGTATATATGGACCACATCTTCTTTATCCATTCATCTGTTGAAGGGCATCTCGGCTCTTTCCAGAGTTTGGCTATTGCAGACAATGCTGCTATGAACATTGGGGTGCATATGGTGCTGGGAAAATTGGACAGCCACATGCAGAAGAATGAAACTCGACCATTCTCTAACACCATTCACAAAGATAAACTCAAAGTGGATGAAAGACCTCAATGTGAGACAGGAATCCATCAAAATCCTAGAGGAGAACATAGGCAGTAACCTCTTTGACATCGCCCACAGCAGCTTCTTTCAAGATACATCTCCAAAAGCTAGTGAAACAAAAGCAAAAATGAACTTTTGGGACTTCATCAAGATAAAAAGCTTCTGCACAGCAAAGGAAACAGTCAACAAAACAAAGAGGCAACCCACAGAATGGGAGAAGATATTTGCAAATGACACTACAGATAAAGGGCTGGTATCCAAGATCTATAAAGAACTTCTCAAACTCAACACCCAAAAAACAAATAATCAAGTCAAAAAGTGGGCAGAAGAGATGAAAAGACACTTCTCTGAAGAAGACATACAAATGGCTAACAGACACATGAAAAAATGTTCATCATCATTAGCCATCAGGGAAATCCAAATCAAAACCACACTGAGATACCACCTTACACCAGTTAGAATGGCAAAAATGGACAGGGACAGAAACAACAAATGTTGGAGAGATTGTGGAGAAAGGGGAACCCTCTTACACTGTTGGTGGGAATGCAAGTTGGTACAGCCACTTTGGAAAACAGTGTTGAGGTTCCTCAAAAATTTAAAAATAGAGCTACCCTATGACGCAGCAATTGCACTACTGGGTATTTACCCCAAAGACACAGATGTAGTGTATAAGTGTTTTGAATAACAACCTTAAAATATTCTTTCTATTCTGTAGCAATTCAAATTTTTGCTACAATTTTATTTTTATTTCTTTTTTTTTAAGATTTTCTTTATTTTATTTATCAAGAAAGAGAACACACAAGCAGGGGGGGTGGCAGGCAAAGGGAGAAGTAGGCTACCTGCCGAGCAAGGAGCCCAATGCAGGACTCATCTTAGGATCCTGAGATCATGACCCAAGCCTAAGGCAGACACTTAACCAACGGAGCCACCCAGGCATCCCTTTTGCTACAATTTTAAAATCAAGAGCATAATTTTTATTTTGCATAGAATACTTCTATTGAAATAAAATAGCTTCAGTTTTTATACTCAGATATTTTTGTTTTAATTTTCTAATTCTAGAAATTTTCTTAAAGTGTGTCCTCGTTATGTGGTGAGTACTGGGTGTTATATGCAACTGATGAATTATTGAACTCTACATCTGAAACTAATGATGTACTATATGTTGGCTATTTGAATTTAAATAAAAAATAACGTGTGTCCTCATTATTGCCCCTGTGTTAAATATTCTGATTTCTTTCTCATGAAATCTTTTTAAAATGTAAACCTTTAATTAAAATATAATATACACAGAATGGCACAAATTACAAGTGCGTTAGCAAGTTGAATTTTCTAAACGTGAATTACCCAAGAGAAAAGGAAATATACACCCATAAAAAGATGTTCATAGCAGCTTTATTTGTAATAGCCATTAACTGGGAACTATTCAGAAGTCCATCAACAGGTGACAGTATAAACAAATAATGACATAGTCATACAAGAGAATACTATTCATAAATAAAATGAACAATTTATTGATGTGTGCAAAGTGAATGAATCTGAAAATAATTACACTGAGTATAAAAAGACAAAAAAGAGAGCATGCTGAATAATTATATTTCTATAAAACTCTAGAAAATGTGAACTAATTTTTATAGTGACAGAAAGCAAATCAGTAGATGCTATTGGCATGTGGAAGGGAAGGACAGGAGGGAGGAGTATGTTCTGTAACTTGATTGTGGAGATGGCTTCATTGGTCATACATTTGTCAGAACTTATCTAATTGTACAATTTAAATATTTGTATTAATCATATGTCAATTACACCTCAGTAAAGTTATTTTGTTTTAAAATGTACAAAATCTGTATAATGCACATGTAGATGAAGATGCAAAGTACTGCATATATCAGAGAAGCCCTCTCTCATTCCTTTTTCTAGCTACTATCATCCTTCATGTCATCAAGAGTAACCATATCTGGATTTTTAACTCCATGAATTAGGTATGTTTATATTTGAGCTTTATATAAATGAAATTGTACAACATGTGCATTTTTGTCTGCTTTATTTTGCTCAGCATTATGGTTGTGAGAATCATCTATGGGTTGCATTTGTTATTTGTCACTTTGTTTTATTAATAAATAATTTGCATATCAATTACCCTGTTGTTTGACATTTGAGTTGGTTCAGTCTTGGCTCTTATGAATCAGGCTGTTATGAACATTTTACATGAGTTTTGCATGTTTTTCTATTGTATACATATCTAGATATGGCATCGGTGATAGTAAGTATATCACATAGTAGGTGTTGTTTCAATATTTAAGAAACTGCTAAACTGTTTTCCAAAGTTTTTGTACCGTGTTTATTCCAGTCAATAGTGTCTGAGATTTTGAGGTTCCTTATATTTTTACCAGCACTTGGTCCGGTCAATCTTACTTATTTTAGATATTCTGATAGGTCTGTAGGGTTCTCTCATTAAGGTTTTAATTTTAATTTCCATAATGATTAAAGATATTGAGAATATTTTTATGTGAATATTTGCCATCTGTATATTTTCTTTAGCTAAGTGTCTGTTGAAATCTTTTGGCCATCTTTTCTAGAGTTACCTACTTATTAATAAGTTGCAATAATTCTGTAAATGTTTAAGATATAAGAATTTTATCAATTATGAGGTTTGCAATATTAGTTTCCCTGTTTGTAGCTTGGCTTTTTATTCTCTTAACAATATTGGCTAAAGAGCAGAAGTTCCTGATTTTGGTGAAATTCAATTTATAATTTATTTTCTTATGCGGATCATGTTTATGGTGTCTTATCTAAGAAATCATTGCCTAATCCATGGTTGCAAAGTTTTTCTCTTCTCTTTTACTTTAGAAGTTTTAAAGATTTTATTTATTTATTTGACAGAGAGACACAGTGAGAGAGGGAACACAAGCAGAGGGAGTGGGAGAGGGAGAAGCAGGCTTCCTGCCGAGCAGGGAGCCCGATGCGGGGCTCGATCCCAGGACCCTGGGATCATGACCTGAGCCGAAGGCAGACGCTTAACGACTGAGCCACCCAGGTGCCCCACTTTAGAAGTTTTTTAACTTTAATGGGGCACCTGGGTGGCTCACTTGGTTAAACGTCCAACTCCGGATCTCAGCTCAAGTCTTAATCTCAGGGTTGTGAGTTCACTCCCTGTGTGGTGCTTACTTAGAAAAAAAAAGATGTTTTTTAGCTTTAGGATATACATTTAGATCTTTAATCCATTTTGAGTTAATTTTGTGTATACTGTGATGTATGAATTTCCTTTTTTGCATGTGATATCCAGTAATTCTGCCACCATTTGTTTAAGAGTATTTTCCACAGAATTAGTTTTGTGTCTTTAACAAAATCAGTTGAGTGTGCATGTGTGTGATTTTAGACTTTTTATTCTGTTCCATTGATCTATTTTTCTATCTGCATGGCAATACACACTGTTTGGATTTTTGTAGTTCTTGATAAGTCTTATAATGGGGTAGTGCAATCCTCCAGCATTATTCCTCTTTTACAAAGTTGTTTTGGATGTTCTAAGTCCTTTGCATTTGCATATAATTTTAGAATCAGTATTTCAATTTTTTTTAAAGTTTAGTTATTTACTTTTTTTCTATTTATTTATTTATTTTTTGATGTAGTGTTCCATGATTCATTGTTTGCGTATAACACCCAGTGCTCCATTCAATACGTGCCCTCTTTAATACCCATCAGCAGGCTAACCCATCCCCCCACGCCCCACCCCTCTAGAACCCTCAGTTTGTTTCTCAGAGTCCATAGTCTCTCATGGTTTATCTCCCCCTCCGATTCCCCCCCCTTCATTTTTCCCTTCCTGCTATCTTCTTCTTCTTTTTTTAACATATAATGTATTATTTGTTTCAGAGGTACAGGTCTGTGATTCATCAGTCTTACACAATTCACCAGTGCTCACCATAGCACATACCCTCCCCAATGTCTATCACCCAGCCACCCCATCCCTCCCACCCTATTAAAAAAATCAGCTGGGAGATTGACTGGGAAACCTTTGCATTTATAGATCAATTTGGGGATAATCGATACCTTAACAATATTAAGTCTTTCATTCCATGAACACTGTATATCCTTCTATTTATTTAGGTATTCCTTAACTTCACTAATATTTTGTAGTCTCCAGGATACTAGTATGCATACCTTGTGTCACATTTATCCCTAAATATTTCATATTGTTGATGCTCTTTTAAATGATATTTTTAAAACGCCAGCTTTTGATTGTTCATTGCTAGTCAGAGAACTATAGTTTATTTTTATAGATTGATCTTGTATCTTGCAGCCTTGTTAAACTCACTTATTAAGTCCACTGGCTTATCTATAGAGCCATAGCATTTTCTATATAGAAAATAAAAACTGCAGATAGAGTTTTACTTCTTCCTTTACAATCTGGCTGTTTTTATTTCTTTTTTGTACCTTATTGCACAGACTGTAAACTCTAGTTGAATAGAGATGGTGAGAGCAGTCATACTTGTTCTGTTCCTCATGTGGGGCTGGGAGAATCATTCAGTATTTCACCATTAAGTATGCTATTACCTGTGTGCTTTTCATAGATGCCCTTTATTAGAGGAAATTCTAGCTATCTAGTCCTATGTAACAAATTACAGCAAAATTCTTGGCTTAAAACAATTAGCAGCTAAAATCTCACAGTTTCTGTGGGTTAGGAATCTGTAAGTAGCTTATCTGGGTGGTTCTTGGTCAAAGGCTTACATGAGGTTGCAGTCAAGGTATTTGCTAAGCCTGCACTGATCTTTTATTTCATATTATTTTTATATATTTATAAAATTTAAAATGTTTACTTTATATAGTTATTAATTATACATTGTTCACATATATGTTTAGAAACACATTAAGTTCATATATACATTATAAATATATATTTATGTATGTATGCATACAAATTTCACAAAATATTCTGATTTATACACTCATGATCAGATTAAGAATGTCCGTGTTACCTCATTCAAATAGCAATTTCAATTACAATTTTTTAATAATGAAAGGGATTCCTAGGATAGTATTAATCTAACACATTTACTTTTTTATTTTGGTAAAGAAGTTAAAACTTATTGAGAATTAATGGGAAAATGTTCCATTTGTTTACTATGGGCCTCAGGATGAATTACACCTCAAGGTTCACCCATACCTGATTTAGATGGTATTTCAATGAGACTTTGGATCTTATACTTTATAGTTGATGTTGAAAAGAATGAAGACTTTTGGGATGGTTGGGGTGGAATGAATGTATTTTACATGTGAGAACGAAATAAATTTGGGGAACCAGGGGTGGGATATTATGGATGTGTAACACCCAAATTCATATGTGAAAGATCAAACCTCCAATGAGATGGTATTTGGAGATGGGACTCTTGGGAAATAATTAGAGATAAATAAGTTCATGAAAATGGCACCCTCAAGTTGGAACTCATGCTCTTAATCTAACAGACATCAGAGGTCTGTCTTGCTCTCACTCTCACTCCGTGCTTGTATTGAGGAAAGGCCATGTGAAGATACAGCAATGAGGCAGCCATCTGCCAGCCAGGAAGACAGATGACACCAGAAACCAAATTGGCCTGCACCTTGACCTTAGACTTCACAGCCTACTGAGAAATAAATTGCTGTTGTTTAAGTCACCCAGTCACAGTATTTTGTATAGAACCCTGAGCAGACTAATTTATGAACTGAGATACAGCTTATAGTCTGAATTGAATTGAGTTGACTTCCTGTAAAAACAGCAACATTCTTCAGAGAATCATGACAGTACTCAACACCTGCAGTGCATATCATTTACATAAAGAACCAAATAAAAGTTTTAGAGCTGAAAAATAATAAATATGAGATTAAAAACTCCATGAATGGAGTCAATAGGAAAGTAGAGATCACAGAGGAAAAAAAAAAAATCAGTGATCTTGAAGATAGAAATGGAAATTATTTATTCTGAAGAACAGAGAGAAAAACAGATTGTCAAAAAATTAAGGAATCATCAGGAATCTGTAGGATAATATCAAAAGTTTTAAATATGAACATTGGGAGTCACCAAAGAAGCAGGGAGATTGGCCAAAGTGGTATTTAAAGGAATAATGGACAAAAAAATCTCAAATTTGGTGAAAAACATAAAATTACAGCTCAAGAATCTCAGAAAACACCATACAGGATAAATTTAAAGAAAACTATATCTATGGGACGCCTGGGTGGCTCAGTCAGTTAAGCAGTTGCCTTCCGCCTGGGTCATGATCCCAGGGTCCTGGGATCAAGTCCCACATCGGGCACCTTCCTCAGCAGGGAGCCTGCTTCTCTCTCTCCCTCTGCTTGTGTTCTCTCTGTCAAATAAATAAAATCTTTTAAAAAAACCTGTATGTATATATATTATAATCAAAGTACTGAATATCAAAAGAAAAAAATATTGAAAAGTCCTACAGAAAACAACCTACACACAAGGTAGAAATTATAGAGAATATCTTTAAAATACTGAAAGAAAATAATTGTTAATCTGAAAGTCTAAACAAGAGAAGATTAAAAAAAGAGAAGATAATATTCATGCTTGAAATCAAAATAAAGACATTTTCAAGTGAAGGAAAATCAAGAGAAATTGTTGCTAGCAGACCTGTTCTACAAGAAATACTATAGGAAGTTGTTCAGGCTGAAGAGCAGTGATACCAGGAGACCAGATAGTAAATGCCTAGATTAATACAAAAGACTGTTTGTCCTCTTAACTTTAAAATATGCATGATTATTACAAAACTAAACCAGGAAAAACAAAGAAAATTTGAACAGACCAATTACCAGCAATGAAATTGAATCAGTAATTAAAAACAAAACAAAACAAAAAACTCCAAAAAGCCAAAAGTCCAGGACCAGATGGCTTCAAAGGCAAATTCGACCATGTATTTAAAGAAGAGTTAATACCCATTCTTCTCGAACTATTTCAAAAAATACAAGAGGAA
Organism: Neomonachus schauinslandi; assembly: GCF_002201575.2. Taxonomy (NCBI): domain Eukaryota; kingdom Metazoa; phylum Chordata; class Mammalia; order Carnivora; family Phocidae; genus Neomonachus; species Neomonachus schauinslandi. Next base: position 70,566,328 of record NC_058413.1, on the reverse strand, counting down.
GGGAAACTTCTTAATTCATTCTATGAGGCCAGTATCACCTTGATACCAAAACCAGACAAAGACACCACAAAAAGGATAACTACATGGCAGTTATTTCTCATGAGTATAGATGCAAAAATCCTCAACAAAATACTAGCAAATCAAATCCAACAATATATTTTAAAAAATCATATGCCATGATCAAGTAGCATTTATTCCCTGGATGCAAGTGTGGTTCAATATTTGCAGAACAATCAATGTGATAACTCACAGCAATAAGAGAAAGGATAAAAACCATATGATCATTTCAATAGATACAGAGAAAGCATTTGACAAAGTACAGCATCCATTCATGATAAAAACCCTTTGCAAAGCAGGTCTAGAGAGAACATATCTCAACATAATAAGGCCTTATATGAAAAACCCACAGCCACCATCATACTCAATGGTGAAAAATTAGAGCTTTTCCCCTAAGTTCAGGAACAAGACAAGGATGTCCACTTTAGAGTGAATAAACCACTTTAATTCAACATAGTAGTGGAAGTCCTAGCCACAGCAATCAGAAAACATAAATAAAAGGCATCCAGATTGGTAAGAAAGAAGTAAAACTCTCATTTGCAGATGACATGATACTATGTATAGAAAACTCCAAAGACTCCACCAAAAAACCACTAAAACTGATAAGTGAATTCAGTAAAGTTGCAGGATACAAAATCAATCTACAGAAACCTGTTGTATTTCTATACACTAATAATGAAGTAGCAGCAAGTGAAATTAAGAAAACCATCACATTTACAATTGCAACAAAAACAATAAGATGTCTAAGAATAAATTTAACCAAAGAGATGAAAGATCCATGCTCTGAAAACTAAAACACTGATGAAAGAAATTCAAAATGGGGCAGAGAAATGGAAAGACACTCCATGTTCATGGGTTGGAAGAAAAATTATTCTTAAAATGTGTATAATACCCAAAGCAATCTACAGATTTAATGCAATCCCTATCAAAATGCCAACAGCAATTTTTTACAGAACTAGAACAAACAATCCTAAAATTTGTATGGAATCACAAAAGACTTCAAACCAAAAAGACTTCAATCTTGAAAAAGAAAAATAAACTAGAGGTATCACAATTTCAGATATCAAGTTATTGTACAAAGTGGTAGTAATTAAAACAGTATGTTACTGGCATAAAAATAGAAACATAGATCAATAGAAGAGACTATAAACCCAGAAATAAGCCCACAATTATATGGTCAATTAATCTTCAAAAAAAAAAAAGGAATGAATATACAATGGGAAAAAGACGTCTCTTCAGTAAATGGTATTAGGAAAACTGGTCAGTTACATGCAAAAGAATGAACCTGGACCACTTGCTTTCATCATACACAAAAATAACCCAAAATGGTTTAAAGACCTAAAGGTGAGACCTGAAACCATAAAAATCCTTGAAGATTTTGTTCAAATCCTTGAAGATGTTGCTATGGCCTCTGACACAGGCCATAGCAACATTTTTCTAGCTATGTCTCCTGAGGCAAGGGAAATAAAAGCAAAAATAAACTATTGAGACCATGTGTGTCTGTATGTATGTATGTATATGTGTGTGTGTGTGTGTGTGTTATACAATATGTAAAATATATTTTAAAAGCTTCTGCACAGGAAGGAAACAATCAACAAAAGTAAAAGGCAACCTACTGAATGGGAGAAGATATTTGCAAATGATGTAACAGATAAAGGGTTATTATGCAAAATATATAAAGAACTGATACAACTCAATACCCAAAAAAATAAATAATTCAATTAAAAAAAAAAAGAGAACAGGAAAAGACATTTTTCCAAAGAAGACATACAGATGACCAACAGACACATGAAAAGATGCTCAACATCACCCATCATCAGTAAAATGCAAATCAAAACTACAATGAGATATCACCTCACACATGTCAGAATGGCTAAAATCAACAACACAAGAAACAATAAGTGTTGGTGAGGATGTGGAAGAAAGGGAACTCTCATGCACTGTTGGTGGGAATACAAATTGGTGCAGCCACTATGGAAAACAGCATGGAGGCTCCTCAAAAAACTTAAAAAAAAAAAAAAAAGAACTACCCTATGATCCAGCAGTTGCACTACTGGTTATTTACCCCCCAAAATATAAAAAACCCCACTAATTCAAAGTGATACATGCACCCCTGTTTATTGCAGCATTATTTACAATAGCCAAACTATATAAACAACCTAAATGTCTATCGATAGATGAATGGATAAGGAAAATGTGGTATATATACACAATGGGATATTATTCACCCCCAGAATAAAAAGAATGGAATTTTGCCATTTGCAACAGCATGGATGGAGCTAGAGAGTATAATGCTAAACTAAATAAGTCCCTCAGAGAAAGACAGATACCATATGATCTCAGTCACATCTGGAATTTAAGAAACAAAACACGAGCAAAGTAAAAAAAAAAAAAGAAAGAAAGAAAGTGAGGCAAGCCTGGAAACAGACTTCTTAAATTTTTTTTTTAAGATTTTATTTATTTATTCATGAGAGACAGAGGGAGAAGCAGGCTCCCAACGAGCAGGGAGCCCGATGCGGGACTCGATCCCAGGACCCTGGGATCATAACCTGAGCTGAAGGCAGACGCTTAACCATCTGAGCCACCCAGGCGCCCTGGAAATAGACTCTTAAATATAGAGAACAAACTGGTGGTTACTAGACAGGGGGCCGGTGGAGAAATGAGGGAAATAAGGGAAGGGGATTAAGGGGGCACACTTTTCACAATGAAAAAATAAAAATGAAAAAAATATGCATGATTAAGCAAAAATGAAAACATTTTTCTGGTGGACTGTCAGGGAATGTAGATGTGATACATATGACTGCAGTAGCATGAAGATCAGCATGGGTATAAAGGGACCTACATGTTTGCAAGATTTCTCCATTTGAGAGGAAAAGGTGTAGGCAGTAATAACTTTAAGTAGACTGTGGGTGATTAGAAATGCATGATTGAAATCCACAGAATAATGCTAATTAAATAATATAAATTGATCTAATTTAAAAGTCAAAAGTTAAAATGAAATATTAAAAATATCCAAATTATACATTACAAGACAGGTTGAGGGACAGAAACGCAAAAATCAGAGGGGGCAAATAGAAAAAAAAGTATGTTAGGGCTAAACAAAATTAAATTAAATTTTAAGAAAAGTTTAAGAAACATACAACTAAAAAATAGGGGAGGATATTGAGAGAATTGAGAGAACGGATACAAAAAAAGGAAGGAAGGAAGGAAAGGGAAGGGAAGGAAGGAAAGAAGGAAGGTAGGAAAGAAAGGAAAAAAAGAAAGAAAAAAGAAAGAAAGAAAGAAAGAAAGAAAGAAAGAAAGAAAGAAAGAAAGAAAGAAA
>NC_058413.1:70540672-70562939 GCF_002201575.2 Neomonachus schauinslandi | reverse complement strand
AAAGAAAGAAAGAAAGAAAGAAAGAAAGAAAGAAAGAAAGAAAGAAAAGAAAGAAAAAGAGAAAGAAGAGAGAAAGAAAAGAAAGAAAGAAAAAGAAAGAGAAAGAAAAAGAGAAAGAAGAAAGAAAGAAAGAAGAAAGAAAGAAAGAAACCTTTAAATATAAAGACACAAATACTTTGAATGTTAAAAGGCAATGTACTTGCTTGTCAGGGCTGCTGTAACAGAGTAACATAAACTGTGTGGCTTAAACAACAGATATTTATTGTCTCACAATTCTAGAGGCTAGAAGTCCAAAACCAAGGTGTTTTCAGTGTTGGTTCCTTTCAAAGGCTTTGAGGACAATATTTGTTACACCTCGTCTTTCCTTGACTTGTAGATGGCCATCTTGAGGTTCACATGGCATTCTCCCTGTATGCATGCTTTATCCCAATTTTCCCCCTTTAAAGGACATCAGTCATATTAGATTAAGTACCCACAATACTCCAATATGACGTCATCTTACTTTTATCACCAATGATTCATTTCCTAAATAACCTCATATTTTAAGGTGCTGGGGATTAGGACTTCAACATATGGATGAGGGTAGGGTACAATTAAGCTTCTTAAAGGGGAGAAAATTATAATATACAAGCAGTAAGCATGAGAAGGGTGACATTGCGATTCTAATAGCAGATAAAATTGATGTCATATCAGGGTGTTACTAGAGATAAATAGAGACATTTAATAATGATAAAAGAGAAAGTTTATCAGGAAGATATAACAATTATCAATGTGTATTAAGCAATTAATAGAGATTGAAAATACATAAAGCAAAAACAGACCATAAGGAAGAAATAGACAATTCTATAATCATAATAGAAGATTTTAGTACCCTTCTTACAGCAATTGGTTGAGAGAACTAGACAAAAAAATTGTAAAAACATAAAATATATGAATAACAAATGAACCTTTTGAACTAATTGATATTTACTGAACTCTACATCCAACCACTACAGAATAAATATTCTTTTCATTTGTGCATATAGCAGACTACATACTAATCATCCTAGCCATAAGTCAAGTCCTTGTAAGTTCAAAAGAATTGAAATCATAGGGGCGCCTGGGTGGCTCAGTCGTTAAGCGTCTGCCTTCGGGCTCAGGTCATGATCCTGGGATCGAGCCCCGCATCGGGCTCCTTGTTCCGCGGAAAGCCTGTTTCTCCCTCTTCCACTCCCCCTGCTTGTGTTCCCTCTTTTGCTATCTCTCTCTGTCAAATAAATAAATAAAATCTTAAAAAAAAAAAAGAATTGAAATCATAAAGAATGTATTCTTTTAACAAAATGGAGTAAAATTAGAAAGCAATCATTGAGATATGTAGGAAAACTCCACATATCTAGAAACAGCATATTTCTAAATAATGTGTCAAAGATAAAATCACTAAAGAAAATAGAAAATATGTTAAGCTGAATGACAATAAAAATTAAACTCCTCAAAATTTGTGTGATGTCATAAAACAATCCTTATAAGGAATGATATACCTTTAAATGCAAATATCTGTAAAGAAGAATATCTGATATCAATGATCTAAGGTTCCATCTTAAGAAGTTGGAATAAAAAGAAAAAGGAATACCCAAAGTAGATAGAAAGGAAAAAATAATAAAAATAAGAGAAAAACAGTGAAATAGGAAAAAATACAGAAAATTAATAAAGAAAAAGTTGGTCTGTGAAAAGATGAAAAAAGTGACAATCCTCCAGCCAGACACATGAAGAAGAAAAAAAGAGGAAAGAACACAAATCACCAATACCAAGAAAAAATGGGCATTATAACTCCAGAATCATATCAGTATTAAAAGAATGATTAGCAAATACTATGAGGAACTTCTTACTAATAAATTTGGTAAGTTAGGTGAAATAAACATATTTTTTGAAAATACAGTTTACCAAAATTGACACAAGAAGACACAGAAAATCAGAATATCCTTTTAGCTATTAAAGACATTGTATTTGTTAACTAATACATTCTCCAAAAGCTAACCCTAGGCTGAAATATTTTCTTTGATGAATTCCATCAATTATATAAGAAGATATAACATTCAATCCTATACAAATGTTTTTATAAAAAATGGAGGGCTTATCATCCAGTTGAACTTCAAAGTCTAACATAGCAATAATACCAAAATCTGACAAAGATATTACAAAAACACAATAAAAATTAGAGATCAATACTCCTCATGAATATAGAAACAAATATTCTCAGCATAACAGCAGTTGGACTTAGATACACATTTCCATTTCCAAAAAAATTTGTAAATTGAATAAAAAATGTATACAGCGGATAATATAATGAGGTAAGGGGGGGTACTGCAGGAATTTAAGGTTGGTTTAACATTGGATAATCAAAAATATAATTCACCTTGGGGCGCCTGGGTGGCTCAGTCATTAAGCGTGTGCCTTTGGCTCAGGTCGTGATCCTAGGGTCCTGGGATCGAGCCCCACATTGGGCTCCCTGCTCAGCGGGAAGCCTGCTTTTCCATCTCCCACTCTCCCTGCTTGTGTTCCCTCTCTCGCTGTGTCTCTGTCTGTCAAATAAATAAAATCTTAAAAAAAAATGTAATTCACCTAGTAACAGAAAAATGGAGAAAATCCACATGACTATCTCAGTAGATACAGAGAAGTAATTTGACAAAATTCCACACCCATGTCTGAAAAAACTATCACTAAACTAGGAATAGTAACAAACTTGTTCATACAAATAAAGGCCATCTATGAAATATCTATAGCTAATATCTTATTTAATTCTTAAAATTGTCCCTGAGATTGGAAGCAAAGGAAGCATGCCTGTTTTCACCATTTCTGTTCAGAATTCTACTGGAATTTGTAGCCATTGCAATAAATGCAAGAAAAAGAAAGTTTAGAGAGAAAATGTAAATACACCGTATTTGGAGGTCATATGATTGTTTACCTGGAAAAGTCCAGGGGGTATTTAAAATAATGATTAGAACTAAATAAATAAATTTATTAAAGTCATAGAATAAAGTTTAATAAAAACATTGGTTATGTTCTTATATACTAGCATGGAATGATTGAAAAATAAGATTAAAAATTTAATTTAACTTACAGTAGTGTCCACTCCAAAATAAAACCTAGGAATATATCTAACAAGTGAGGTTAAGACTTCTATGTGGAAAACAGCAAAACATTGGTAAGAATAATTGAAAACATCTAAATAAATGAAGCAATATGTCATATTTATGAATTGGAAGAGTCATGTTTATCATTAAGATGATAACTATCCCAAATGAATCTATGGAATTGAACAGATTCAAGTCAATTACAATCAATATTCCATCAGGCTTTTTGTATAAATTGATTCTAAAATTTATATGAAAAAAGTGCTATAGAATAATCTAAACCATTTTTAAAGAAAGAAAAAATTTTGAGGAACTATCCTACCTAACTTTAAGACTTGATATATAGATACAGAAATCAGGACAAATTGGTATGAATAAAATATAGACATTAAGATCAAAGAAATAGTACAAAATGTAAAGAAATAGAACAATATATATATATGACTATATATATATGTATATATAGTCAATTATTTTTCAATAAAGATGTCAAGGTAATTCAGTGGAAGAACAGAATGTCTTTGCAACAAGTGGTGCTGGATCAATAGAACATCCATACAGAGAAAATTCAGCAACAACCCTAATTCGCACCATACATGAAAACTAACTTGAAATGGATCATAGACATAAAAAGTAAACTTTAAAACTATAAAATTTCGGGGCACCTGGGTGGCTTAGTCGGTTAAGTGTCTCCCTTCAGCTCAGATCATGATCCCAGGGTTCTGGGATCAAGCCCTGCATGGAGTTCCTCACTCAGCAGGGAGTCTGCTCCAGGATTCTCTTTCTCTCTCTCCCTCTGCCCTCTCTCCACTTATGCTCTCTCTCTTTCTTTCTTTGTCAAATAAATAAAATTTAAGAAGAAACTATAAAATTTCTACCATAAAAACGTAAGAAAAACCTTTCCTTAGAAAATAAAAATCTGAAAATATATATCCTATAGATTTATATAGATATAAATATAATTTATGTAGATAGATAACATTTACTCTTATGTAGATAGATAACATTTACTCTTCAAAAGACACCATTAAGAAAATGAAAAACAAGCCACAGATTGGAAGAAATATTCACAGCACATATACAAGACAAAATCTTGCATTCAGAATATATAACTTTTAAAACTCAATAGTAAGAATGCAACCCAATTAAGAAATTGGTAAGGGATTTGAACACACACTTTTACACAATGTATATTGGCCAATAAGTACATGAAAAGATGCCTAACATCATTAGTAATCATGGAAATATAAGTTAATCCACATTGAGGCACCACTACATACCTAGTAGAATGAACCATAGCAATTGTTACAAAGGATGTAGAATTCTCACATACTGCTTGGTAAGAATATGAAATAATACAACCTCTTTGGAAAAGAGTTTGACAGTTCCTTAAACATTTAAACATACACTTTCCAAATGGCCCAGTCATTCCATTCCTTGGTTATTTACCCAGGGGAAAGAGAATAGATGTCCATACCAAGACTTTCTTATGAATTTTATAGCTCTACTCTTGAATAGCAGGGGAAACCTGTAAATGGAAATTTACTCTATAAGTTTATTATATTTTGAAGTGGGGAGCTGGAATTGGGAACTCCAAAATATCAGGTGTGAAGTGGAGTGAGAAGTAGCAAGTACAAAAAGTAAAGTGTGAGACATGAGGTAAGAAAAGTGAAAGTTCTGATTTCAATTAAATGGTCTAAAATGAACACTTGATTCTAGAGCAAACATTAAACATAATTTTTGAATAACAGCAAAATAGAAAACAACTAACAAGCTGATAGATTTAAATCCAATCATGTCAATAATTACAGAAACTATAAAACATTCTCATTAAAGGATCCATATATGTTATAATAAGGGAAGCATTTTAAATTTAAAAATATAAATAACCTGGAACTTAAAGCATGGAAAAATATGTGCAAATACATGCAAAAAAAAAAAAAAAAACCTCCAGAGAACCTTGGCGTGGCTATTTTATACTAAAAAGAAAAGGTCTCAACAAAAAAAGTATTAGAAGAAATAAAGACATTTCATTATGGGACAAGGTGCAGTTCATCAGAAAGTGATAAAAATTGCAAATATTCATACAACTAATACTAGAGCTTCAGAACTCACAAAGCAAACACTGACAGAAATGAGAGGAGAAATAAATCAGTCCTCAGTTATACTTGAGGATTTTAATGACCTTTTCTTAGTCATTGATGGATCAAGTAGAAAAAGAAACAGTAAGGATACAGAAGATCTAAATACTATCAACCATTTATATACCTAACATGTACATGACTTTATGTCCAACAATTTTAAAATACATACTATTTTTAAGTGTACATGTGTCATATTTTAGGTCACAATTTTTCATAATGAGTTCTGACAGATTAAAATCCTACAGTCAGCTCTCTGACAACAGAATTAAACTGGAAATTGATAATAATAATAATAATAATAATAATAATAATAATAAAAGTTAAATTTAACAATTTAGGACCATCTGGGTGGCTCAGTCGGTTAAGCATCTGCCTTCAGCTCAAGTCATGATCCCCAAGTCCTGGGATTGAGCCCCCCATTGGGCTCCATGCTCAGCATGGAGTCTGTTTCTCCTCTCCCTTTGACCCTCCCTTCTGCTCATGCTCTGTCTCTCTCTCTCAAATGAATAAATAAAAAATACCCTTAAAAAATTTAACAATTTAATTTTCCACCTTAAAGGCTAGAAAAAAGCTAATTAAGCTAAAGCAAGTAGCAGGAAAGATTTTTATCTTGATTTGAGCAGAAAATCAAAGAAATATAAAACAAATGTCAGACAGATATAGCAAAACAAAAGTTGATATTTTAAAAGGACTAATAGAATTGATTAGCCTAGCAAGACTAATAGGAAAAAAGAGAAAAACCACAAATTATCAGTTAGAATAAAAAAGGGGATATCACCATACAGTCCATAGATACTAAAATGATAATAAGAAAATACTTTTTAAACTTTATATTCTCAGCAAACTGGGAATAGTACTAAATTTCTATTCCCCAATAAAGAAACTACAGTTAGCAACCTCTTTATGGTGAAAGCTGATTGCTTCTCCCATAATATTGGGGTAAAAACCCAAGGGTTTCTGTTCAAAATTATACTCCAGGAGAACCTTGGTAGCTCAGTCGTTTGAGCGTCTGACTTGTTTTCAGCTGAGGTCATGATCTCAGGGTCCTGGGATCAAGACTCACATCAGGCTCTGGGCTCAGTGGGGCGGGGGGGGGGGAAGGGGTCTGCTTGAGGATTCTCTGTCTCTCTCCCTCTCCCTCTGCCCCTCCTGCCTCTCTCTCTCTCTCTCCCCTAAAATAGATAAATAAATCTTACACACACACACACACACAAAAAAAAATTATACTCAATATCCTAGCCAAAAAAGCCAAAAAAAAAAAAAAAAAAAAAAAAGTATTCACTTTGGAAAAAAGTAACACTGCCGCTGAAGACATGATTATTTACCTAGAAAATTCTTAAGAAACTTAGGGTAAGCAAAATTTATTATATAGGGCACAAAATGCACTAATCATATAGGTAGAAAATGTTAAATTGGATTTCATCAAAATTAAAACCTTCTGTTCTTTAAAAGATGGTGTTAAGGGGCACCTGGGTGGCTTAGATGGTTGGGCATCTGCCTTTGGCTCAGGTCATGATCTCCAGGGTCCTGGGATGGAGCCCCGCACTGGGCTCCCTGCTTGGCAGGGAGTCTGCTTCTCCCTCACCCTCTGCCTCTCCCCCTGCTTGTGCTCTCTCTTTCTTTGTCTCTCTCTCTCTCAAATAAATAAATAAACAAATAAATAAAATCTTAAAAAAAAAAAGACAGTGTTAAGAACATGAAAAGAGAGGCCACAGACTAAGAACAAATATCAGGAATACATATATCTAACAAAGGCTTTGTATTCAGGATATAGAAACAATCTTTACTGACTAAAAAGGCTAAAACAAAACAAAGCAGAGTACTGACAATACCAAGTGTTGGCACGAGTGTGGAATGCTTAGACATTTCTTATTGCAGCAAAAATAAAACAGTCACTTGAAAATCAATTTTGCAGTTGCTTATATAAATTAAACATGTATTTACTAGATGGTCCAGTTTTCAACTCATAGGTATTTACCCAAGAGAAGAAGAAAACCTGTATCTACTCTAAGAATTGAACATGAATGTTCATAGAAGCTTTATTCATGGGGCGCCTGGGTGGCTCAGTCGTTAAGCATCTGCCTTTGGCTCAGGTCATGGTCCCAGGGTCCTGGGATCGAGCCCCGCATCGGGCTCCCTGCTCCGCGGGAAGCTTGCTTCTCCCTCTCCCACTCCCCCTGCTTGTGTTCCCTCTCTCGCTGTCTCTCTCTGTCGAATAAATAAATAAAATCTTAAAAAAAAAGAAGTTTTATTCATATTAGCCAAAAACCTGGAAGCAACTAAAATGTCCATTAACAGGTGAACGGACAAACTATGGTGTAGCCATACAATAGAAAATTACCAGAAATGAAAAGGAACAGACTGCTAGTACATGCAAAAAAGTGGATGATAAGTGAAAGAAGCCAAACACAGAAGAATTCACTTTATGCAACTCCACTCCAATTTATAGTGATATAAATCTTATCAGTGATTATCTGGGGCAGGAAGCAAAGGATGCATTGACTATAAAGAGGAATGATGGAACTTTGTGGGAGTGATGGAAAGGTTCTATGTCTTAACTGATGCTGGATACATGAGTGCAAATGTTTGTGAAGACTCATTGCACTGTAACAAAATATGTACTCTTTATTAAATGTAAATCATACTTCAAAAAAGCTGATTAGAGAAAAAATACTATATGCTTACTAAATAAAATACATCTTTGAATCAAAATTCACCTGGGTAAATACTTATAATCTCTGCCTTTTACTAGAAATATGTTTCTTGAAATTCTTGAGTAAATCTAGCCTTTAAAAATCAATACCTATTTATCATTAAATACTGATAAGTTATTTAAAGGAATAGCATTCATATTAAAATATATGGTATTTAATTGCTAATCTATAACAATATCTATAATAAAATAATCCACATATTTTAAATTAAGAATAATATAGATTAAGTTTAAAAGAAGATAATTTAAGCAAGTGCTCTTAGAAAAGAAAAAAAGAGAAATAGAAAAATTATAAGAAGAGATTGAGTAAATGAAAATTTCCATGTTATAAATAGAAAGATTGTATTATCCAGAAACTCACAAGTGAAAACTATATGAAGCAAGTACTTGTGAGACCTTGTTGAGATAGTTCCAACCAGTCAGTACCAGCAGTGTGGACACTAGCGTCATGGTTCAAGGTTCTTGGCTATAACAGTTCCTAGCTACTGGTCTTGGGCAAGTTAGAAAATTTCTGTGTGCTAGGAAGCCATAACCCCTCTGCTCTTGAATATTCTCACATGTAAAACATCATAAATGCTTAGAATAATATTGGGAACATAGTGGGTGTTCAATAATATTAGCTAGATATCTTTTGGTTTCTTAAACTCTGAGTCTACTTAATGTAAGATCTATCTTGGAGGCCAAAGAGGAGATCAAATTTAATTAAAAAAATACTGTGTTAACAAAGGTAAGAAGGTCTATCTGGTGGATTTCCTTTGATTCGATATATTTTTGGTAGGAATAATGAAAAAAACCTAGAAATTGTTTAAAAACTTCTGTGAAATTAAAGCCCTCTCTTCTGAATGACTCAGGCACTTCCAACTTTAATTTTTAATTTTAATTTTTACCCAACTTTAATTTTTTACTGTTAAAAAAAGTGTTCAGATAGCTTAAAATGAAGGTATGTTCAAATAAAATGAATAAGAAAAAATGTTAAAGGAAAATAGATGCAGTAAAAGAGGGACATAAACTTGTTCTCGGGGGACAACAAATGTGGCTCTGAACTTGCTTGGGATTGATGTGAACAGGCAAAGAGTCTTATGCAAAAGATGACCAGTGTTCATGAAAAATATCATATTTGTTTAGGAAATGTACAGTAACCCTATTACCAAGCTCAAAGAGAAATTCGTCCCCCTTGTCCTCATAAAGACACCATATAAAATAATAATATTCTGGGGGTGGAACAAGATGCGAAGGAGTAGTAGACCTGGATTTGGTCTGGTCTCAGGAATTCAGCTGGATAGTGATCAAACCATTCTGAATACCTACGAACTCAACAGGAGATCGAAGAAAAGAATAGCAACAACTCTCTGAACAGAAAAGCGACCACTTTCTGGAAGGTAGGACGTGCAGAGAAGTGAATCCGAGGCGATATTCAGGAGGATAGACAGCAGGGGAGGGGACCTCCGTCGGCCACTTCTGGCAAGTGATACAGTAATGGAGCACAAAATCGGAACTTTTACAAGTCGGCTCCGCTGAGGTACGTCACTCCAGTGGCTAAGTGGGAGGTTCCTCTCAGGGACAGTGTGGTTTCAGGGGTCACAGAAAGACCAGGGGTGCCTGAGTGCGGGAGAGCTCCCAGATATTGGAGTGGGGAAGCCAGCTGCAGAGACAGAGCCAAGGAGCAGGCTCTCAGCTCGGGATTGCCATAAACTGTGATCCGCAGCACAGTCGGGCCACTGCTCTTCCAGCAGGGACCCAATAAGTGGCAGATCCGGGGAGACCCCCATCCTCCCCCAAGAGGAGCGGCGCGGGAGTGCACCGAAGGGATCTGCTGGGTTTGGAGACTCCACATGGGGTCGGGTGCCAGAGATAGAAACGCTCAGTCACAGGCCAGGTGAGCACGGAGTGCGGCCGGAGAAAGGGGAGATGGGCGTGACTGACTGCTTTTCTCTGGAGGCGCACTGAAGAGCAGGGCCCCGAGTTCTCGGCTTCTCCGGGGCGGAGATTGGAGGGCCGCCATTTTCACTCTTGGCCTCCAAAGCTGTACGGAAAGCTTGCTGGAAACAAAAGCTCCCAAGAGCAAACCTGAGCAGATTAGTTAGCCCGGAACCGGCAAGGGCGGGGCAATTTCACCTCCAGGAAAGACATTTGGGAACCACAGCAACAGGCCACTCCCCCAGAAGATCAGCAAGAACAGCCAGCCAAGACCAAGTTTACTGATCAGTGAGAATGGCAGAACTCCAGCGCTAGGGGAATACTGCACATACAATTCATGGCTTTTTTACCATGATTCTTTAGTCTTTCAAAGTTAATTCTTTTTTTTTTTTTTTTTTTAAATTTTATTTATTTATTTGAGAGAGAAAGAATGAGAGATAAAGAGCATGAGAGGGAGGAGGAGGAGAGGGAGAAGCAGACTCCCTGCCGAGCAAGGAGCCCGATGCGGGACTCGATCCCGGGACTCCAGGATCATGACCTGAGCCGAAGGCAGACGCTTAACCATCTGAGCCACTCAGGCGCCCAAAGTTAATTCTTTTTAACTGTCTTTTTTTTTTTAATTTTTCTTTTTCCCTTTTTCAACCAACATCTTATCAATCCCTTTTTTAAAAAACATTTTTATTTTTCATTTTTAGAGCCATATTCTATCCCTTCAGAGTAGTTACCCTTATTTTTGGCATATATATATATAAGTTGTTCTCCCTTTAAAATATTGAGATACAGTTTCTTCTATCAGATCAAAATATACCCTAAATCTCTAGTGTATGGCTTTGTTCTACTGTCCTGCCTGATCACATTCTCTCCCCCCTTTTATTTAAATCCTCTCCTTTCTTTTCTAAAACAACTTCTTATCAATTCCTTTTATAAAATTTTTTATAATTTTCATCTTTACAGTCATATTCCATCCCTTCATCATATCAACCCTTATTTTTCAACATATGTAAATTATTCTTTCTTTAAAATTTTGGGAGGCACTTTCTTCTAACAGACCAAAATACACCCAAAATTTAGTGGGTGGCACTGAACTATGCACCAGCCTGATCATATTTGATCATATTCTGTTTTTTTTTGTTTTATTCTGTTTTTGTTTGTTTTTATCTTTTTCTTTCTTTGCTTTTTTCTTTCTTTCCCTTTCTTTTCCCCTAGTTTCAGGTCTTTTCTGATTTGTTTAGAGCCTATTTTGTGGGGATGTTGTTACCTTGTTAGCAGTTTGTTCTCTCATTCATCTATTCCCCTCTGGACAAAATGACAAGATGGAAAAAAACACCTCAACAAAAAGAACAAGAGGTAGTACCGACAGCCAGGGACCCACTCAATATGGATATTAGTACAATGTCAGACCTAGAGTTCAGAATCATGATTTTAAAGATACTAGCTGGGCTTGAAGAAAGCATGGCAGTTATTAGAGAAACCCTTTCTGGAGAAATAAAAGAACTAAAATCTAAACAAGTCAAAAGCAAAAAGGCTATTAATGAGGTGCAATAAAAAATGGGGGCACTAACTGCTAGGATAAATGAGGCAGAAGAGAGAATCAGTGATATAGAAGACCAAATGATGGAAAATAAAGAAGCTGAGAAAAAGAGAGATAAACAACTACTGGATCACGAGGGCAGAATTCAAAAGATAAGTGATACCATAAGATGAAACAACATTAGAATAATTGGGATCCCGGAAGAAGAAGAAAGAGAGAGAGGGGCAGAACATATATTGGAGCAAATTATAGCAGAGAACTTCCCTAATTTGGGGAAGGAAACAGGCATCAAAGTCCCAGAGGCACAGAGAACCCCTCTCAAAAATCAATAAAAATAGGTCACACCCCGACATCTAATAGTAAAACTTATGAGTCTCAGAGACAAAGAGAAAATCCTGAAAGCAGCTCAAGAGAAGAGATATGTAAGCTACAAGGGTAGAAACATTAGATTGGCAACAGACCTATCCACAGAGACCTGGCAGGCCAGAAAGGACTGGCAGGATATATTCAGAGCACTAAATGAGAAAAAAATGCAGCCAAGAATACTATATCCAGCTAGGCTGTCACTGAAAATAGAAGGAGAGATAAAAAGCTTCCAGGACAAACAAAAACTAAAGAAATTTGCAAACAGTAAGCCAGCACTACAGGAAATATTGAAAGGGGTGCTCTAAGCAAAGAGAGAGCCTAAAAGCAACATAGACCAGAAAGGAACACAGACAATATACAGTAACAGTCACCTTACAGGCAATACAAAGGCACTAAATTCCTATCTTTCAATAGTTACCCTGAATGTAAATGGGCTAAATGCCCCAAAGACACAGGCTATCAGACTGGATAAAAAAACAAGACCCATCATTATGCTGTCTGCAAGAGACTCATTTTAAACCCAAAGACACCCCCAGATTGAAAGTGAGGGGGTGGAAAACAATTTACCATGCTAATGGACACCAAAAGAGAGCTGGGATGGCAATCCTTCTATCAGACAAATTAGATTTTAAACCAAAGACTGTAATAAGAGATGAGGAAGGACACTATCTCCTACTTAAAGGGTCTATCCAACAAGAAGGTCTAACAATTGTAAATATCTATGCCCCTAACATGGGAGCAGCCAATTATATAAGGCAATTAATAACAAAAGCAAAGAAACACATCGACAACAATACAATAATAGTGGGGGACTTTAACACCCCTCTCACTGAAATGGACAGATCATCTAAGCAAAAGATCAACAAGGAAATAAAGACTTTAAATGACACACTGGACCAAATGGACTTCACAGACATATTCAGAACATTCCGTCTAAAAGCAACAGAATACAGATTCTTCTGTAGTGCCCATGGAACATTCTCCAGAATAGATCACATCCTAGGTCACAAATCAGGTCTCAACCGGTACCAAAAGATTGGGATCATTCCCTGCTTATTTTCAGACCACAATGCTTTGAAACTAGAACTCAATTACAAGAGGAAAGTCGGAAAGAACTCAAATACATGGAGGCTAAAGAGCATCCTACTGCAGAATGAATGGGTCAACCAGGAAATTGAAGAAGAATTAAAAAAATACATGGAAACAAATGAAAATGAAAACACAACTATTCAAAATCTTTGGGATGCAGCAAAGGCAGTCCTAAGAGGAATTTATATAGCAATACAAGCCTTTCTCAAGAAACAAGAAAGATCTCAAGTACACAACCTAACCCTACACCTAAAGTAGCTAGAGAAAAAACAGCAAATAAAGCCTTAATCCAGCAGGAGAGGATAAATAATAAAGATCAGAGCAGAAATCAATGAAATAGAAACCAAAAGAGCAGTAGAACACATCAACAAAACTAGGAGCTGGTTCTTTGAAAGAATTAACAAGATTGATAAACCACTGGCTAGATTTATCAAAAAGAAAAGAGAAATGACCCAAATAAATAAAATGATCAATGAAAGAGGAGAGATCAAAACCAACACCAATGAAATACAAACAATTATAAGAACATATTATGAGCAACTATACGCCAGCAAATTAGATAAACTGGAAGAAATGGATGCATTCCTAGAGACGTATCAACTACCAAAACTGAACCA
This sequence comes from Neomonachus schauinslandi, assembly GCF_002201575.2. Lineage (NCBI taxonomy): Eukaryota > Metazoa > Chordata > Mammalia > Carnivora > Phocidae > Neomonachus > Neomonachus schauinslandi. The sequence continues at coordinate 70,549,452 of NC_058413.1, read as the reverse complement.
GGAAGAAATAGAAAACCTGAATAGACCTCTAACCACTAAGAAAATTGAAGCAGTAATCAAAAAACTCCCAAGAAACAAAATCCCAGGGCCAGATGGCTTCCCAGGGGAATTCTTTTTTTTTTTTTAAAGATTTTATTTATTTATTTGAGAGACAGAGAATGAGAGACAGAGAGCATGAGAGGGCGGAGGGTCAGCGGGAGAAGCAGACTCCCTGCTGAGCAGGGAGCCCGATGCAGGACTCGATCCCAGAACTCCAGGATTATGACCTGAGCCGAAGGCAGTCGCTCAACCAACTGAGCCACCCAGGCGCCCCCCCAGGGGAATTCTACCAAACATTTAAAAAGAATTAATACCTAATCTTCTGAAACTGTTCCAAATAATATAAATGGAAGGAAAACTTCCAAACTCGTTTTATGAGGCCACCATTACCTTGATCCCAAAACCAGACAAAGACCCCATCAAAAAGGAGAATGACAGACTCACATCCTTGATGAACATGGATGCAAAAATTCTCACCAAAATACTAGCCAATAGGATCCAACAGTACAGTAAAAGGATTATTCACCACGACCAAGTGAGATTTATCCCTGGGCTGCAAGGTTGTTTCAACATCTGCAAATCAATCAATGTGATACAATACATAAACAAAAGAAAGAACAAGAATCATATGATCCTCTCAATAGATGCAGAAAAAGCATTTGACAAAGTACAGCATCCTTTCTTGATCAAAACTCTTCAGAGTATAGGCATAGAGGGTACATACCTCAATATCATAAAAGCCATTGATGAAAAATCCACAGTGAATATCATTCTCAATGGGGAAAAACTGAGAGCTTTCCCCCTAAGGTCAGGAACGTGGCAGGGATGTCCACTATCACCATTGCTATTCAACATAGTATTGGAAGTCCTAGCCACAGCAATCAGACAACAAAAAGAAATCAAAGGCACCCGAACTGCCAAAGAAGAAGTCAAACTCACACTCTTTGCAGATGATATGATACTTTATGTGGAAAACCTAAAAGACTCCACCCCAAAACTGCTAGAACTCATACAGGAATTCAGTAAAGTGGCAGGATATAAAATCAATGCACAGAAATCAGTGGCATTCCTATACACCAACAACAAGACAGAAGAAAGAGAAATTAAGGAGTTGATCCCATTTACAATTGCACCCAAAACCATAAGATACCTAGGAATAAATCTAACCAAAGAGGCAAAGGATCTGTACTCAGAAAACTATAAAATACTCATGAAAGAAATTAAGGAAGACACAAAGAAGTGGGAAAACCTTCCGTGCTCATGGATTGGAAGAACAAATATTGTGAAGATATCAATGCTACCGAGAGCAATCTACACATTCAATGCAATCCCCATCAAAATACCATCTGCTTTTTTCAAAGAAATGGAACAAATAATCCTCAAATTTGTGTGGAATCAGAAAAGACCCCAAATAGCCAGAGGAATGTTGAAAAAGAAAAGCAAAGCTGGCGTCATCACAATTCCAGACTTCCAGCTGTATTACAAAGCTGTCATCATCAAGACAGTATGGTACTGGCACAAAAACAGACACATAGATCAATGGCACAGAATAGAGAGCCCAGAAATGGACCCTCAACTCTATGGTTAACTCATCTTTGACAAAGCAGGAAAGAATGTCCAATGGAACAAAGACAGTCTCTTCAACAAATGGTGTTGGGAAATTTGGACAGCCAAATGCAGAAGAATGAAACTGGACCATTTCCTTACACCACACAAAAAAACTGACTCAAAATGGTTGAAATACCTAAATGTGAGACAGGAGTCCATCAAAATCCTAAAGGAGAACACAGGCAGCAATCTCTTCGACCTCAGCCACAGTAACTTCTTCCTAGAAACATTGCCAAAGGCAAGGGAAGCAAGGGCAAAAATGAACTATTGGGACTTCATCAAGACAAAAAGCTTTTGCACAGCAAAAGAAACAGTCAACAAAACCTAAAGACAACCACCAGAATGGGAGAAGATATTTGCAAATGATATATCAGATAAAGGGCTAGTATCCAAAATCTATAAAGAACTTATCAAACTCAACACCCAAAGAACAAATGATCCAATCAAGAAATGGGCAGAAGACATGAACATTTTTCCAAAGAAGACATCCAAATGGCCAACAGACACATGAAAAAGTGCTCAATATCGCTCGGCATCAGGGAAATCCAAATCAAAACCTCAATGAGATACCACCTCACACCAGTCAGAATGGCTAAAATGAACAAGTCAGGAAATGACAGATGTTGGCAGGGATGCGGAGAAAGGGGAATCCTCCTACACTGTTGATGGGAATGCAAGCTGGAGTAACCACTTTGGAAAACAGTATGGAGGTTCCTCAGAAAGTTGAAAATAGAGCTACCGTATGACCCAGCAATTGCACTACTGGGTATTTACCCCAAAGATACAAATGTAGGAATCTGAAGGGGTATGTGCACCCTGATATTTATAGCAGCAATATCCACAATAGCCAAACTGTGGAAAGAGCCAAGATGTCCATCGACAGATGAATGGATATAGAAGATATAGTATACATAGACAATGGAATATTATGCAGTCATCAAAAGGAATGAAATCTTGCCATTTGCAACAACGTGGATGGAACTGGAACGTGTTATGCTGAGCGAAATAAGTCAATCAGAGAAAGACATGTATCATATGACCTCACTGATATGAGGAATTCTTAATCTCAGGAAACAAACTGAGGTTTGCTGGAGTGGTGGGGGTTGCGAGGGATGGGGTGGCTGGGTGATAGACATTGGGGAGGGTATGTGCTATGGTGAGCGCTGTGAATTGTGCAAGACTGATGAATCTCAGATCTGTACCTCTGAAACAAATAATGCAATATATGTTAAAAAACAAAAAAGGAGAAGATAGCAGGAGGGGAAAAATGAAGCAGGGGAAATCGGAGGGGGAGACGAACCATGAGACTATGGACTCTGAAAAACAAACTGAGGGTTCTAGAGGGGAGGGGAGTGGGAGGATGGGTTAGCCTGGTGATGGGTATTAAATAGGGCACGTACTGCATGGAACACTGGGTGTTATGCACAAACAATGAATCATGGAACACTACATCAAAAACTAATGATGTAATCTATGGTGATTAATGTAACAATAAAAAATTTAAAAAAATAATAATATTGGGTGCCTGGGTGGCTCAGTTGGTTAAACGGCTGCCTTTGGCTCAGGTCATGATCCTGGAGTCCCAGGATCGAGTCCCGCATCGGGCTTCCTGCTCAGCGGGGAGTCTGCTTCTCCCTCTGACCCTCCTCCCTCTCATATGCTCTCTCTCTCTCATTCTCGCTCTCTCAAGTAAATAAAGAAAATCTTTAAAAAAAATATTCTAATATATTACTGTAAACATGGTGACAAGTTCTATAAGTCTACTTCTTATAATCTCCATCAAACAACAAATGGCACTCTACCTAAATATAACTCCACGGGAACAATCTCAGGAGGACAATTATAATGTGGTCCACATCCATGGTTCTTTGTTCATGTAGCACAGTTTAGGATGGATAATTTGGGAAACTAAAGAAACACAGGGAATAAGTAATGTATCAGGATCTGATTAGAAATCTGTTATGAATAATATAGACTGGGATTTCTTATTATAGGGCTTAGGCTTTACATGATTGCGGGAGCTGGTGGAGCTGTTCATGCAGGCTGTTGACCTTACCTCTCATTAAGCATGAAGTCAGTCTATGAAGCTTGTTGCCCCTTAAACCTGAAGTCAGTGTAGAGTAGCCCACCTCCAGTTGGGAAGCAAAGCATTCAAGCCTGGACAAATTGAGACTTACAGAGATAGACTATAACATGTGTCTGTGCCTCATCATCTCCAGTCTCAATGCTGCAAGTGACCTGTAGGAAAAGCTGGTGACCTTTGCCATGGAGCTGCACACACACCTGGCCCAGGACTTGGAGAAGTTCAAGGAGAGTATCTGACAGATCTAGAGGAATGGCCTGTCCATGTGCCATCCAACACCAATAAAGTGAGATGGTAGATAAGTGTGTAAACTGCCCCAATGCCTGGTATCCTTCAACAGCCTGGAGAACCAGGGCTGGAATCTCAGGCTTCATGCTCTTGCCATGGCTTTGTCTTCCTCTGCTCCCTTCACAGAGCAAAACTAAAGCTCTATTAGGTGACTTCCATGACAATGAAAATCTTCCTGATAATACAATTTTGGGGTCTCCCACCAGCTTTCATGATATGTACCATTTACTAAGATAAAATCCCCACGATACAGTTCAGGGTAATACTATCTTACAGATTTTAATCAGGAATAAGTACTTTCTACTAATAATTTCATTAGGTTGAGAATCTCAGATTAATCCAATTTCTTATCTGCACGTATGTCTACTACATAATCTTCTAAGTATAACAGCTGGTAACAATAACTCTTCTGCCTTTTGAAAAACTCTAGTTATGTATCAGTAAAATGACTGCTCTGAAATAAAACTATTCCCCTTACCATTAGAGGTTCTCTTCTCTAATTTTAGTAAATTGTATTGCTACTTTTCATTTCTCTCCTGGAGGCGCAAGTCTTGACAGAATAGCTTAGACTTTGAGTCAGACCTGAATATGAATCTTATTTTCACAACTTAAGTATTATTTAACTTTTATAAACCTTAATGCTTTATCTATGAAATGAAGATCTTAATTGTACCTGGTTGTGATAATAATTGAAAAGACACTAACTAAAAACATTCAGAACACTGTCTAACACATAGTAATAACTCCAAAAAATTTAACATTCGTGATTAACATTTTAAGCAGAACTGGAAGCAAATTGGGCCTAAAGAGTGTTCTTGAGAGGTTGAATCTTTATCCTGTTTGAGGAACACCCAAAATGAGAGTAGCAATAATATCAGCGTTTTTCTAAATATTGAGAGGTCTAAATCCTATAAAGATTTATATGAAGATTAGAATTCTCATGGTCCAGAAACCTAATCTATAGGCAAAAATTAATGACCTATTATTTGTGAGGTTTAACATTTAGAATTTCAATAAATGTGTGAGATTATCTGCTGGTGTAGTCAAATTATTTTAAATAACAATTTATGAATCTGAGCATGGGCTTTCATTGTGAAGTGTGATAAGGTAACAACATTTGCACTTTTAAAGAAAATAATTTCCTGGAACCATAGAAAAGTATCAGTCTAGCAGAAACTGCTCTGAGTTTCCTAGTATGCTCATAGCTCCACCTTGCAGCTCCTAAAGAAATGTTTTAATGAGACGTATAAAATTGTAACATCAAGTGGCACAGGTGTTCACCATAAGCAGTATTTCTTTCTAAACAATCATTTTAAGAGGCATTTTTTGAGTGAGTTCATTCTTGCTTCATTCTGCAGTCACTTGAAGACCATCCACCCTACTTTCTGGCAATGATTGAAATATGTGGAGGGCCCTTGAGTCTCATGAATTATCATAGTGAATCAACAGTTCTCTCTTTTTTTTTTCCTTGGCCCAGGTGTTTCCATAATTGTGAACCATGCCCCCATGGTGTTTCCATAATTGTGAGCCATGCCCCAATAGGAAGTGCCTATTGTGTTCAATTGCCTGCATAGTCTCCTTTCTACTGAAGTAGAGCCAAGATTTTATACATAGTTGTCAATAACATTTAAAAATTATCAAAATTATCATTAAAAATTAAAATATCAAAAATTATTTAAATAACATTTAAAAATTAACATTTAAAAATGACTTGGTTTCTATTTATAGGACATAAAGGTAAGCCTTGAATTTGCAATTTGTTGCTAACTCATTGAAGACTCACTGAACACTCTCAGTGATGAAATTCCCAAATAATAGGCAAAATACTTAATTTTGCTATAAAGTATATGTCTATTATAGTTATCCATATACCATGAAGAGTGTAAAAGTACAAAAAGCTAAATGCTTTTCAAACTCCTTTCACAATTCTCATGTAAAACTCAATGGTGCTGTGAATTAGGCCAGTATACTAATTTACAGAAGAAGAAATCCATACAGTAAAATGACTTCCTTAAGGTTACTTAGCTAATAAGTGCAAGGCAGAGACTCAAACCTGGATCATTTCATTTCAAGACCACTATCCTTTCCACTACCACATAAATCCTGGCCACATTTTGATGGTGGGCATTTTTATTTTTGTTGATACATCATATTCTGTCTATGCAGGTTACTTTATTGGTGTTCCTTAAAACACAAACACAATTTAGAATGCCAAACAGGGGCACCTGGGTGGATCAATTGATAAAGTGTCCAACTCTTGATTTCGGCTCAGATCATCATCCCAAGTTTGTGAGATCAAGCCTGGCGTTGGGCTCCACACTGGGTGTGGAGCCTGATGAAGATTCTTTCTCTCCCTCTTTGATTTCCTTTCCCAGTATCTTAAAAAAAAAAAAGGAAAGAAAGAAAAAAGAAAAGAATGCCAAACAGAGTGGGATGACATAAAAACCAATGGAAAGGATGTTGTTACAACTGTTTGACACAGATTTATCTTATTTTTGCATTAGAAATATGGTTCTAGGGATGACTGGGTGGCTCAATCAGTTAAGGGTCTGCCTTCAGCCCAGGTCATGACCCTGGGGTTGTGGGATCAAGTCCCGCATCGGGCTCCTTGCTCAGCAGGGAGCCTGCTTCTCTTTCTGCCTGCTGTTCCCCCCTGCTTGTGCTCTCTCTCTCTGACAAATAAATAAAATCTTAAAAAAAAAAAAAGAAATATGGTTCTAGGGATCTGTAAATGAATTATACTTTTGTGTGTCAAATTCTGCTTTAAATGCTTCTAGAGATCATAAAACCATTTTCAAGGAAATTTTTTAAAAATGTGTTTGTAAAGCAAATACTTTCCCACAATTTAAATTAAGTACTATAAAATATGTCTTTCCAAGCAGTTTATCAAGTGTAATAGCCTAGAGCTCAGATGTTTTGGGTATATCTCCAAATAAATCTAATAATTAAAATTAGCACTTTGAATCCCAATGGGTGGTTCAATAATTCCTGCAAGAGGTCTGACAGAAGTTTGAATGGAGATTGTTTTTTTCCTGATAGTTTTAGAGAAACTATCACAGCACAGAAGGACTTATCTAACTTTGGTCACCCTTCAGGGCTTAAACACCGAAGACACCTTCCTATGTATACCCAGAAAATCTAATGTCCTTCTGTTACATTCTCTTGAAGCATTCTTTTTTCCTCCTTGGTCACACTTAATCATAGATACAATAATGACCTGCTCATGTGATTTTACTGTTTTACTACTATTAACTTTTACTGATAAGCTACATAAGAGTAGCCTCTATTGACATCACTATGGTAGCCCTAGGATTTAGCACAATGCCTGAAACAGTTTAGGAGGAAAATAAATATTTGTTCAATAAAGAATAAAGGACTGTAATTCTAAACAAAATAGGTCTATGATTACATCTATATCTTCAGAAAAGTATGTCCCAGCATTGTTAGAAAGACTGTCTCTGGGTTTTGTAAGATTACTGGTAATTAGATTTTGTTCTTTGTTCCTAATTGTATTCGCCAATATTGTTATGATTAATATATATTTTTAAGAGGAAATGATTATAAAAATAAATTTTTAAATTATGAAAGTATTATAAATAATAAGAGAGTAGAAAAAGAAGCATTCAATCAGTAATGGGTGGAAGAGTTTGTTGGCTAAAAGGGAAAATTTAAGTTGATTGTTAAATAATATAAAAAATAAATTGTCCTCTTAAAATAATTTTAAATATAGAAAATTGAATGTAACGAACAGGTGAAGTCTCAACTGAAAGACTACTGGCTATCAGAGGACACTAAAATCCTAAACTAGTTGATAAAAAAATCCAAGGAATATTTTCATAGATTGGTCATAGAAATGAAAACATCCATATGTTAATAAACAGCATAAAAATAACTGAAGGTAAATTCCAGATATTTTTTATATTTAAAGAACTGTTATGAAAGAATAATGAAGACAAATTCCTACATAGATAAGTAAGCAAAGAGCACTTAGTTCCCCAGAGGAACTCTTTGGGAAAGAGTAAACAAGTGGCTACTTAGCATATTAAAATGTTGATACTCACTAGGAGTTAAAGCATCTGCTTGCTTTTTCCATTGTAAAATTACTGTTTTCCCCCTTTGTAATAAATATTGGGGGAGAGGTACTTTGAAATTGTGCAAATGCCATGTTTTTGCTTAAATTCTTGCCCACTAACTGCCATGTGGCAGTGATGTTGTTTTTCTCATTCTTCCATGTTTTAATTCAAATTCTGTCACTTCTCTCTCATTTATTTTTTATTTATTTGCTCTGTTACTTATTTATATTTGTATAGACTCATGGGTCTTTATTTGGAAGCTATAATCCAAGAGTACTATTATTTATTTGCTCAGCTTGTTCTAGCTTTGGCCACTAGGAACTGTTTCAGTTGGCTCTTAGGCCCAAATGACTTCCTTTAACATGTATCATAGTGTAAGTCTACAAATGATGAATTTTTTCAGCTTTTGTATATATGAGAAAGTCTTTTAAGGCTGCTTTTATGATTTCTGGTTCTAAATAATTTGGCTATGGTATGCTTTTGTGTAGTTTTCTTCATATTTTTCTTGTGCTTTGGGTTGGCTGAAACTCTTGAATCTGTGAGTTTATAATTTTCATCAAATTCAGAAATTTCCACCTATATTTCTTTTTTTTTTTACAATATATATGATATTTTATTTGTTTCATTCTTTTTCTTCATCTTTTTTTTTTATTCTTATGTTAATCCCCATACATTACATCATTAGTTTT
>NC_058413.1:70515407-70515672 GCF_002201575.2 Neomonachus schauinslandi | reverse complement strand
CTTCCAGGTTATCTAATTTGCTGGCATAGAGTTGCTCATAATATGTTCTTATAATTGTTTGTATTTCTTTGGTGTTGGTTGTGATCTCTCCTCTTTCATTCATGATTTTGTTGATTTGGGTCATTTCTCTTATCTTTTTGATGAGTCTGGCAGGGGTTTATCAATCTTGTTAATTCTTTCAAAGAACCAGCTCCTAGTTTTGTTGATCTGCTCTACGTTTTTTTTTGGTTTCCATTTCATTGATTTCTGCTCTGATCTTTATTAT